>NW_007064585.1:22253-50272 GCF_000164805.1 Carlito syrichta | reverse complement strand
GGGGGGGTGGGGGTGGGGGCGGGGCTGAGGGTAACCGGCCCACAAGGGGAGGCCGCACAAACTCAGGAACACACTGAGGGGGCAGAACCCCGGCCCACAGCACTCCTTGAACCCAGAAGCTCGCGCTGAGGGAGGCACAACTGGGCGAGTGGGGGTGGGAGGCGGGCCCTGGAGACTCCGCCAGGGCAGATTTGGGGGGGGCTTCCGCAGAGCCTGACACTAAGCGCCTGCTGGGGCACAAGCCTGGAGACAAAGCTGCTTGTCACCAGAAGTCAGTTTCCCAGGGCTGGGTGGCCTCATGGACAGGCACCAGCTCGATGCTGGCTCCTCCAACTCCCATGTCAGGGACCCCACCCAACACGGGAGCGAGTTCGGGCTCCCGAACATCAGACCAGAGTTCAGGCACCTCAGGAAAAGGGGTAACAAATTAAACCTGATCGTGGCCCACGCGTGACCCTGAGCCAGAAGCACCATCAGTTCTCATGTGATGCCTGGAGCCGCAGGCTGGGCTCCACTTCTAGCTGGTGTGTGGGTCCTGCCATCTGGTGTCATGGGACTGACACAGTGACTGCCTTGTTCTCAGGCCCCCTTCTGCTAGTCTCATTTCAGGAAAGTTTTATTTCAGAAGCACAAACAAGTGGCAGACGCTCCAAAATTTCACATTCTCACATTAAACTCGACAGCACACATCACACACTGGATTTGAGTCCCAGACCAGAAGGGCCTTGAAAGAGACTTTCCACTGGGCCAAGGAACGTGGACCACAGAAAACCACCAAAGACATCTCACAAGTCAGCCACCGTTTCTAGACACTGCTTGGAGCCCTTCAACCTCTGGCCCTGGCGATACCCCCAGCTGGCCTGGGATGTGAAGATGGCAATGCAAGGACAGGCCCCAGGCAGCCTCCCTACCTTGCTCGGGTCAAGGCCACGTTAAGACGTCTTGGGTCATTTAGAAACCCAATGCCCTGATGCTCATTGGCCCGCACGCAGGAGAGAATGATGAAGTCCTTCTCGCGCCCCTGGAAGGCGTCCACGCTGGCAATCTCCACCTCCTGGAAGGGAGCTGTGTTGTCATCGCCAGCCAGAGTGCTGCCTTCGGGGGCCCCCAAAGCCCCAAGAAACGTGCCAAGACACACCCTCAAATCCCACCGGCAAACCTGGGATCTGACACCTGGCCCCTGCACCTCTGGGCCCTCCTGCGTTTTGTTTTCTTTGAGCTTTGGTGATTTGGTACCCAGAAACAAGAGCACAAATGCTCATCACAGAGAGTCAGAGGTCAGACCCAAGGAACAGGAAGAAAAGCACAGCCATATGACCATACTGGTGACTCCATGTGGAGAGACACCTGGGGCCTCGCCCCTCTTCACACACGCTGGGGGGAGGGGAAATGGAGGTCCTCATCTGGGTGTCAAGAAGGCTTTGTGGGCCCGGTGTAGTGGCTCATGCCTAAAACCCTAGCACTCTGGGAGGCTGAGGTGAGATGACTGCCCGAACCCAGGGGTTCGAGACCAGTCTAGACAACGTGGTGAGACCTCGTGTCTACAAGAAATAAATAATAAAAATAAAAATCACCTGGGCCTGGTGGTGTACGCCTGTGGTTCCAGCTACTTGGAAGGCTGAGGCGGAAGGACTGCCTGAGCCCAGGAGGTCAAGGCTGTGGTGGCCATGATTGTGCCACTGCACTCTAGCCTGGGCAACAGAGTGAGACTCCGCCTCAGAAAAAAAAAGAAAAGAAAAAAAAGGCAGCTTTGTGAAGGCCGCCTTCATACCGCGTGACACCCACTGCGTGGCCAGCACTGACCACCCCTCACTGCTTCACCTGGGCCTTGTTTCTAACATCCTGAAAAAGGCCTTCAGGCAGCCATCCCTGCCCATGTTTCTGACCCTTGGGACACTGGGGAGGTGTTCTCCTGTGCCCTCCTGAGAGGCTGGCTAACCCAAGCTCCAAGGCCAGCATCCACGGCATGGCCAGGGAACCATGAGCACATGCACACACACCTGGTAGAGCTTGGTGTGCAGGGAGCCGCTGAACTGCATGTACTGCACCAGGTAGGAGCGCTGGCCCTCATAGGGTGTGATGATGCCAATCTGGTCTGGCTTGGCACCTGCCTTCAGCAGCTTTGTGGTGATCTTCTCCACGTTGGCAGCCTCCGTCCTATGAAAACCAGGCCCTCAGTGGTGGGCTCCACCCATGTGATCCTGAGGTGCCAGCTGCCCCCACACCCAGCACGTGCACGGCTGAGCGTCCCTACCCTGTGCTGGGGAGTCACAAGACAGAAAAGGTCACATGTGGGCTGACAGAGTATCTGCCCACTATACAAACAGGTATGTTGGAAGACAAGGCAGAAATAAAACGCTGCTGGTTTAGAGTCTGAATGAGGGCAAAATAAGTTTAGTACCATGTGAAAATAAACATAACGGGTCAACAACCACTCCAAACTACCCAAGCCCCCGATGTCAGCAGGCCACCCCCACTCACCTGTTCAGGTAGGAAGTGCCCGAGCTGGCAATCTCCTCCTGGCCCTGGGTCACATAGAAGAACATTGGTTTGTCGGGCTGGGGCCACTGGAAGTCAAAGCCCTTCTTCACACGATCCGCTGTCACAGGGAAGGGAAAGAGGCAACGTTTCAAGAGTGGCAGCCTGCCTCAACCAAGCTCACGCATAACACAACACGGATGCTGCGCCACCACTGGCAAAGCCTTGAGGCCGGAAAGCCCAGGCTGTGGGGCTCGGCAAGGTCACTTGATCCGCCCCCCAGCCCGAGACGCTCAGGATGAGCACAGAGCTAGCTCGCCAACCAAACACATACTGGCTGGCTGGTGCCCTCCACAGCCTGATGTCTCTCTCGCCCCATGATCACAGAATAACCTGTGTCCTAGAAGCTTTACCTTACAGGCCCACAAAACCCCTACAACAGGCTTATGTGTGACACTGTTAAGCCTCGCTTGTCCCTGCCTGTGCCCTGTGGACCGGTGGCCCTGCCTCTGGATACCATCCCAGGCTGGGGCCTGACCATGTGGGGAAGCCTAAGTCATGACATATCACGGCATGAGCCACTGCTGTCTTGGGCTCCTCATGCCCGTCTTGGTTGTTCCCGTTTCCTGGCAACTTTAAAATCAGCTTCTCAACACACATGCCCCCTGTCCCTTTGGGAATCTCGATCAGTGTGCTTACAGTCCAACAAAGTTCTCCCTGAAATGCACTTATCAGGTGCTACCTACTGAGCACTGACGACAGAGCTGCGAGTGCGATGGCGCCAGCCCTTGAGTCAACGTCCAGGAGGGAGGCAGGGCAGGTTATGTGAGCCATGCCTTTGCAACAGCGCAGCACCTCATAAAGGCGCAAGTGAGGCCTTCACGGTCTTGCATTCTCTAGGCTCACCACATCAGGAGGAGTGTGGCATTCCCAGTATCCCTGTGACGCCAACAGTGGCATCGACTCCCAGGACCCAGCAACAGGAAGGCAGTGATGTGGCCAGGACAGGGTGCAAGTGTTGAGCCTGCTTCCCATCTGTGAGTGGGCCCCACAGGCCGGGCTCCCACTCCTGGGTTGTTGGAGTTGAGTCCAAGGGATGCCACGTCAGCAGCTTCAGTCCAAGAGCTTGTGTTTATGTGGAATGTTAGCTTTCCGAAACTTAGAAACCTAAGATTTGTGTTCATGCTAAAATAACCTGTTATTGCTGGGCTCGGTGGCTCAGCCTGTAATCCCGCGCCTTGGGAGGCTGAGGTGAGTGGATTGCCTGAGCCCACGGGTTCGAGACCTGTCCGGGCAACTTGGCGAGACCTCATCTCTACAATAAATCAAAAATTAGCCTGGTGTGGTAGCACGTGCCTGTAGTTCCAGATACTTGGAAGGCTGAGATGGAAGGCTGAGACGGAAGGATCGCCGGAGCCCAGCAGGTCGAGGCTGCGGTGGCCGAGAGCAGCCACTGCACTCCAGTCTGGGCGACAGAGTGAGACTCCAACTCAAAAAAATAAAAAATAAAAAATAAAAAAATAACCTGTTACACATTAAATATATTTTATGAAAAACAACTTTTTAGGCCAGGTGCAGTGGCTCAAGCCTATAATTCCAGAACTCTGGGAGGCCGAGGCAAGAGGACTGCTTGAGCCTAGGAACTCGAGACAGCCTAGGCAACACAGTGAGACCTTGTCTCTTAAAAAGAAAAACAAAAACAAGCCGGACTCGGTAGCTCAGCCTGTAATCCCATGCCTTTGGGAGGCTGAGGTGAGTGGATTGCCTGAGCCCGTGGGTTCGAGACCCGCCTGGGCAGCGAGACCTCATCTCTACAATAAATCAAAAAATCGGCTGGGTGTGGTAGTGCATGCTTGTAATTCCAGCTACTTGGAAGGCTGAGGTGGAAGGATCACCAGAGCCCAGCAGGTCGAGGCTGCGGTGGCCGGGAGCAGCCACTGCACTCCAGTCTGGGCGACGGAGTGAGACTCCAACTCAAAAAATAAAAATAAAAATAAACTATTTCCAAAAACATAATCTGGGTGAGAAGCGTGGTCTTGTTTCGCATTTCTGCAAACTCTTTCTTATCTGGCTTAATTGAAGACAGTGGGTGCCAGCTCGGCCTCTGCATCCAGTTTGCTCTTCGGCGAGGTGCAGAAATCAGTGAGGGAGCCAGGACTCAGACACGTGGGGCTGAAACGGGAAACTGTTGCAACAACCTCTCAGGACTGCAGGTCTATTCCTGCCATAACAGGCCAAGCAGAGGTGGTTTCCCTCAGGCCTGTGACGACCCCATGCCGCTCATCCCACTCAGGATGGGTGTTTGGTCCCCATGTGACTTCGTAACTCTGTCTCCTAATCATTCAGGAAGGATCTGCCCACTGAGTCAAGCGGACTTTCAAAGGCAAGGCAGACCTCACAGACATCTGTCATCACCACAGATCTCGTAAGAAAGGTCTCTAGGTACTAGGAAGAGCAGGTTCACGGCATGCCACATTCAACTTTTTCAAATTTCTCATATTTTATCACTGGGTGACAAATACTGCCACTTCCTTCCTTGAAACGACAGTCTGACAGCTTTACGTGACTCCCAGGGTGTCTTCGGGTTCTTCCTTCAAATACCTTCACCGCCACAGTGTCACAGAAACATCCGTCACACTGAGGATAACAAGGATGTGCGCTCAGTACTTAGTAGAACGATGCTTTCATTTCTTCCTCTGGGGTATTTTTCATCAAGAATGAGTGGCAGCAACACGCGGCCCTGGCACTCTGGCATCTCTGAGCCGACTCACAGCAGCACCAGCAGTCACTATGGGTGCACAAGATGGCACAGTGGAAAGGACAGATGGTGCTTCTGGGTTATCAAGGGAAGCTGGAAAAGGTCCTGTGGCCCCTAGGCCTGGGTGTTAAGAATCACTGCTCTGGCTGAGGTGAGTGGATTGCCTGAGCCCGCAGGTTCGGGACCTGCCTGGGCAGCGAGACCTCATCTCTACAATAAATCAACAGTCAGCCAGGCGTGGTAGCGCACGCCTGTAGTTCCGGCTACTCGGAAGGCTGAGGCAGAAGGATCGCCGGAGCCCAGCAGGTCGAGGCTGCGGTGGCCGGGAGCGGCCACTGCACTCCAGTCTGGGTGACAGAGTGAGACTCCAGCTCAAAAAAAAAAAAAAGAATCACTGCTCTTTGTGAGGCACCAAACACAAGGCCGAGGAGGAAGTCAGGCCCAGGATTGGCTCCCAGGACCCGTCGTCCTTGCTGTTGAGGTCTCAGGAGCCTCGGGTAGACTTCTAGGCAGTGAACGAACTTCATGGCAAACAGGGACTCCCCACACCCACCCCAGGGAGGTGCGCAGTCCCTCTGTCCATACTGCTGAAACGGAAGGGAACAAAGTGCCCACACTGGAGTAGTCGCCCTGCACATCCGTGGAGGAACTGATGGGTCATTTGGTCTCCCCAGACCGCATTCCCTCATGTTCCTTGTCTAGAGGCCCCACCCCAGGCAGAGTCCTGATACCTGCGGTGACACCGTTCTGCAGCGAGCCCTCATAGAAGATGTTGGACGGGAAGGCGCTGAGTGCAGGGTGCATTCGGTACTGGACCTGGAGACGGATGGGCCGGATGCCCAGCACCACCAGGCGCTCGAAGAGCGACTGTGACAGCCCGGCCTTGGCCGCCTTCTTGCACATCACCACCGGGCCCAGCTGGCAGTGATCACCCACGAGGATCAGCTGCAGGGAGAGGCCACAAGTCGAGCAGCTCACACCTGAAGGGTGACATGCACTGGCAGGGAGCCAAGGCACCCTATGTCCACAGAGCACCACCCTGCCATGGGTGCAGGAAACTGCCCACCACGCATGTTGGACCTGCAGCTGGCACACAGGTTGACTGGGCACAGTGGGCACAGATGAAGGGCCCCACAAGCCCACCTTCCAAAGACCGCCTCAGAGGGCCTACGGTGCACTCCTCTGTGCTTGGCTAGGCACCACACAGAATCACAAGATGTTTTAAAAATCTGACCCTGAGCATCAAGAACCGCATGCACTGACATCTACAAAAGCCTGTTGAGAAGAGGCACCCACCTGCTTGGCCCCGAGGACCACAGGAACCATACACTCCGGCTCAGTGGCCTGGGTGCTCTCATCAATTAAGATGGAGCGGAATTGCATCTTGGCAAGCCTTGGGTCACCGGCACCCACGCATGTGCAGCAGATGACATCTGCATTCTGGGGAGGGGTACAGAAGCATCAGAACACTGGCACTGTAAACGTCAATAGATCCTGGAGGGCAGTGGGGCGAGATGCAGAAGTTGTTCTGTTCCTTCTCGTCCCCCCCAGGACAACTCTGAAAACAAGCTGTTCCTCCAGGACAAGACATTTGGCCCAAGCTGCCATGACCACGAACTTGCAAGGTCCTTAACAGTAGTGCTCGGCGGAAGGCACAGAAGCAGCTCTGTGCCTCACAACGGCCTCTAGGGGGCAGCACTGAGCTGGTGAAACCACATTCAGGGTGAGAGCCTGGTTTTGGGTGATTCATTATGCAAGAACAGGAGAGAATATTTCAGACCCAGTGCCCAGGGCCAGTGGAGGCCGACAAGGGTGGAGACCACCTGGAGGACTGCGTGCTCCCAACCATGGAGCAAGCACAGAGGGGACACCTGAGCTCTCTCCTCAGAAGCAAAGCAGCAGATGGCTCTGAGTTACCACCGGTTGGGCAGGCCAGACACCTGCAAGCTCACCATGAGTAGCTCCCTCTCGGCTGTGCGCTTCAGGGCCCGATACCGCTTCTCATCAGCAGACGACAGTTCCCCAGTCTCATCCTTCAGCTGCTGTAGCTTCTGCAGCTCGGGCATGCTAGAAGACATGCAGGTCAACAGGGCTCTGCACACACCGCCCATGCAGCTCAGGGACCAGGAGAGAGGGCCTGCGCCTACCTGTCCATGTTCCGGATCTGGTTGTGCAAGGCCAGGAAGGACACTGGGGAGTCAATGGCCTCACGGCTCTTGGCGCAAAGGCGCACAACCTTCAGCCCTGTCTGGTGGATCTTCTCGGTCAGCTGGTCCACAGCAATGTTGCTGGGAGCACAGACAAGCACAGGCCTGGAACACAACCAGACAGCTCGGGTGTGCCCAGGAACTCGGGACCAGAACGGCTCAGACTGCTGTTCCTCACCCATAGTGGCGCTGTGATGCTGGACTCAGGCCTGGACAGCCTGGGTTTCCCACTTCCACCAGGTATCCCAGAGAAACCCACTCCAAGTGACACTGACGACCGGACTTGCACTCTCACCCTCCTGCCCACTGCCAAATGCCTTCAGCTGAGATGCATCAAGGCACAACAGACACATAACCCAGCCAGCACTGTCCTTCAAGACAGCAGCAGGCGTGGTTCCAAAGAGCAACCACGAAGCTGGACGTGTCATGAATGATGAGCACAGATGCTGCCCGTTGCGTGCTCTTCTCAGCGACAGGGCTGGTGACACGTGAGTGCCCAAGGCTCTCAGCAGACAGGCCACCTCACCCTTCTCCCTGGGGGCCACCACGAGCCCTACCCATTGCCCTGCCGAGCCAGGTGGTAGACGATGGTGGCCGAGGTCACTGTCTTCCCTGTGCCCGGTGGGCCCTGGATCAGGCTCAGCGGTCTCTGCAGCACAGTCTTCACCGCATAAACCTTCAAGTACAAGTGGCAGTTAGGGGTGGTCGTCTATACCACGGCCACATGGGAGAGACCCTGCCCCTGGGGACACGCAGCACCTGAGAGTGATTGAGGTCAGGGAGCCCTTGCGCTGTGAAGCGCTTGGGCAGCTGGCACTTGATGATCACATCCTCCACCTCGTGGCCAAGCAGCTTGTGGTAGATGTAGCCAGACACCGAGGTCTCATCCACGGCGAACGTCTTCAGAGCACTCTGCATCCTGGGAGGGCAGCACGAGGTCAGCAACACGCATAGCCGTGACCTATGTCACTGGTGTCCCGAACTCACAGAGCTGGGGGGGACCCACTCCACCTGACAGGGGAGTTTGTAAAGATGTGGCAGGCGGTGACCCAGGAACAGCGGGGACTGCAAATCAGATGGCAGCAGCATGGGAGGGCAGACGTACCTGTCAAACGAGGTCGACTTCCACACAAAGTCCACCTGGAAATTGTGAGTCACCTCCACAGGGGCACCCACACTGCTTCGCAGCTCAATGGCGATCTCGTCACCATAATCTGTACACTGAGTTAAGTTCACATCCTTGTCAAAAGCCGGGCTGACCTTTCTGAGGCGCCCCTGATATAAAGCCTTTAAATAATGCCTCTCTAGGTATTAAGAAACCACCCCTTGCCAAATGCAGAACCAACACATGCCCACAAATTCTGCCTTCACAAAGAGCTGTGTCCTGCCCCAGCCTGGCCCCATGTGCCTTTATGGACCCCCAGGGCAGTCTCATGCAGGTCCTTCTCAGAGAAACAGAGACCGGCAGCCTATACCACACAGAGTGGCCATAACCTGGCCCAGTTCCCGGCTCCAGCTGCAGCAAATCTTCCCGACAGGTCCACATACACTGCACCTCCGAAGACAGCTGAGGAAAGGTGCAGTGCCTTCCACACACGAGTGGCCTGGGTACTTCCACAGCCCCAACAAGAGACCGCGGTGTGGGCAATGCCCTTCCCTCCATCCTCAGCCCCACGACAGGTCTGGGATGCTCAGGATGAGTGTGTCAGAGACATAGATGGGAGGCTGATGTAGGGATACCATGTTCCCACCCCAGGCCGCTGCAGGGCCCGGTGAGGTGCCAGCACCATCAGCCAACCCTGGGAGGCAGTTCTGAGATGGACCTGCCAATGTCTTCTCCAGGGTCTTACCCCATCCAGACACCTGACTGCACCTGGGCTTTATGGACACTGTGAGTTCCTGTCACTGGATCACAAAAAGGCCACGCATGCCACCTCGCATGACCTGGGAACACTTGCACTATCCACTGCTGCTGGAACCTTCGCATGCAGCACCAGCGTCCCAGTAAGGCTCTTTTCAGAGCCAGTTTAACCTTGAGAGTCAAACCAGGGATGCTCCCAGAAAGCAGGAGGTGCTTCATGAGAGGGACTGCACACAAGCGCTCATGTTCGCACACACACACTCATGTTCACACACTCAGAGGAAGGGGACTGGGAGTCACAGGTATGCCCCGCTGATACACCGTCTGGGCAGAGGTAAAAGTAACTGAATAACCACTAGACACACCAAGGTCGAGGCTGCGCCTCTCTTCAGAGCAGCGAAGGGCCAAGCCAGCCAGCACCCAGCCCAGTACACAGAGCACGAGACTTCAGCATCGCCACAACCAGGAAAACTCCAGCTTCCCCCACCATGTGGCAGGAGCTGCGCAGACAACAGGCTGGCCCACCTCTTCTCACGAAGGATACTATCAGGGACCTTGATGACATGGCCGATCCCTTTCCATGGGGGCGCAAGGTCCCCCTTGTACCGCAGGCAAATCTCATCGCCCTGCATGAGCCGCATGTCTTCCGGTGAAAAAGCAAGAGTCAGTGGTTTAACATGACGCAGATTCACCAGGAAGAGTTCAAATTAAGGGACACTTTACAAGGGTGAAACTAGGAATTTTATGCTACTTATGGTCACAAATATTTTAAAACTTAAAATCACCTCTTAACCAAATTATGACTAAATCCTCATTACCAGAGTCAGTCTTGGGCAAAGTGAAGTAGGCGATTCTCTTCTTGTTAAGGCCCAGGTCCCACCTGACCGTGATGTTATCTTGAGTCTGAGCACATGAAAGACAAGAGCCCTGGTTAGCTCTCGGCAAGGACACGGGCCTGGACTCCACATGTTGGGGCTCCACTCAGGAGCCCAGCTGTGAGCTCAGCTGCCCACAGCCTCATGCACCAAGGGCCTGCCTGGAGGCAAAGTGGTTAGAAAGCCCCATGCCCCACACGATGACCCATCTGGAGCCTTCACAGCACAGGGCAGGCAGCTACGGGAGGGAAAAGGGAGGCCGGCACTGCAGCCCTGTCTCATCGGCATGTTCTCCACAGGACCTGGCACGAGGTCCAACTTCTGCAGCAAAGCTGTGAACCTGACTGGGAGGGATTATCGTTGGATTTAAAAACAAAACACGTGGGCCAATGTCTGCTCCAAGGGCCGTGGCACTGGCCACAGACTGTGCGGCCACCTGGCTCCAGCCCATGGCTCCATCACTCAGTGCACTGTGGCCTCAAGCCCACATCGGTCTCCAAGGCCTAGAAGACAAACCGCCCACCCTGGCCTGAAAAGAGACACCCCGTTACAGCCAGCTCTCCAGCACATGCCACGTCACCTGAGACTCCTTCAGCTTCTTGTCGTAGTCAGCCTCCAGCTTGACCAGGGGCCCAAAGATGTTCTGGTACTGGTAGGCATCCTCATACCGCAGGAGCACGTGCTGCGGCTCCTCATCCACCCCCGGCTTCTCCAGGTCCTCCAGGGTGGCAGAAGGGTTTTCCTAGGAGACAGGAACACCAGCACCACACTCATCGTTTGCCCCTAGAGTACCGGAACATGAGCCCAGGAGACCCCAAGGGACAGGTGCACGTGCCCCAGGCTGGGCTGTGGAGGGTCTACACAGTCCCCAGACAGGCAGTGGTGCCCACCTCTCAGGGAACTTCATACTGACAAGGAGTTGGACAGCAGCCTAGGCTGTGCCTGACCCCAGCCGCTGCCCCTGAGAGGGTTCCAGCATGCAGTAACTCTGCCTGCAAAGCCCCATGCACTGCCCAACACATGTCCACACACAGGAACCTCCTGACTCTACAAGCATGCCCAGGAAGGACAATAGGCACCCCCTCTTCCAGGCCACCGCCAAGACCACTGGCTTCTCCTGTGCTCTCTGCCGCATCCACAGAGGGGAGGCCCGTCTCCTGGGTCCAGCTGTCCCTGAACTGAACTGGTGTCCACTCTCTCAGTGGGCCCCTCTGGTGGGGACACACAACAGTGTCTATCTAGGCTGTCTGGTTCTCAGCAATGGAATAATTCTAGCAACCTGAGAATCAGGGTGGAAAGGTAGACAGTGCTTGAAACACTCTGACTTGTGTTGAGTGCAAACAAACTTCTACCTGAGGTTTCTGACTAAATGGGCGCCGAGTAAGAACTTCTAGCCTGGGTATTAGAACTTACTTTACCGCAAAATCCTGGACAGCCAGGACCAGAGCAGAGCTTCCAGGGGAAGGGTGGGGATCCTCACACATCTGAGAGCCAAGATCCCACTGCCTATCTGGCCCTCTTCTCTCTCCCCTTCACTGTCCTGACAGCCCTGACTTCCTCCCCTGGGACACTTGCCAGCACCCTCCCCAGCCCCAAGGTTCTACAGTGCACATGCAGTCCCCTACCTCCGGGATACATCTGGACCTGTGGACACTTCTGCTCACAGTCGGTTCTATCTTACCTCCCACACCCCAGCAAGAAAGAGAAATTTCCAGCAAACAGAGCTTTCCTTTTCCAGCGGCCAGGCTGTTCCAGGGCAGGCAACATGGCCTATGGGGAGGAAGGCGCAGAGGCCCTGGGAGCCGCCTTCTGGGCTGCCGGGGCCACTCCAGCTGCAGGTTGCAGAGGCTCATCCAGTTCCTTCCAGAACCCCAGAGGCCTCACCCAATCAGACCGTCTCCGAAGACCCCCGAGGGCACTGTGCACAGGAACGGTCCGCCCGCAGCAGGCCTTACCTTCCAGAGCTCCTCCAGCTTGTTGATCTGCTGGGCCGTGATCTGGCGCGCCCGCAGCTGCTCCTGCTCAGATGGGATCTTGACCAGCCAAGACAGGAAGCAGCGATCCTGGATCAGCGGTTGCCATTGCGAGCTGTCCCAGTTGATGTCCTTGAGGCTGCTCTGGCTGGCGCAGGGCTGCCTGCAGGCAGGGAAGGCAACCATGAGCAGCAGTCCCTTTCCTGAAGCCCCAAGTGGGGGGGCTGCTGACCTTTCACCTGAAGAAGTGTTCCCTGCACCTTATTATGTGATCACATTACCTTCAAGCTGTTAGCAATAAACCGCACCTCCTTACACACTTTTGAGCTCTAATCTCTCAATACCCAGAATAGACTTTCCATAGAATTGTTTCTACACTTTACCAGAACACACCCAACTTCCCCACAAACCCGGCCTGCACAAGCCTCGCCCCCAGCAGGAGCCATCTTTAAAGCACAGTTCCCCGGAGTCAGGCAGGGCCTTGGCAGGCTGGAAGGTCACCTCGGAGCCATCTGGGGACCCTCACCTGCACAGCAGCACCACCACCGAGTCGGCCTTGGCCGGGATGAAGCCAAGCAGGAAGACGTTGCGACAGCCGCAGTTGTAGCACTCCAGGACCGTCTCTCCCAGGGGCCCGTCCTTGTGCAGGGTCACCTCTTTGCATTTTGCCCTCACCAGGTGATTTACAATGTGGCTGAGACCAGGAAACGATAGACAGTTAACACCCAAAGTCTGGCTTTTCACCACTTCCAGTCTTCGGGCCCCTGCTGGAAGTTCCGGTCCGTTCACGGTCCATTAGCAGAGGCGTCACACCTCATCCATCTGGCACCCCAGGGACCAGCCCTTCCCCAGCTGGCTCCCCACCCACCGCAAAATCAATCCCAACTTCAGCCCCTTTTTAAAAGGAAACTTCCTCAACACAGTCCACACAGCTTTGCTTCCTTAACTCCAACTTAACAGGTCCCATTTAACCCACTGCTGGCCAGTGCTGTAGGGCCAGTGACACATCCCACAAGACCCACTTGTCCCCAAGGTCTCCTCATGCTATTGTTGTCAAGAAACCCCTTTGGACATGCTGTAGCCAGGAACCTGATAACCAGCCACTCTGGAAACCTGAGCACAGGAAGGCACAAGGCTATTCCGCAGATGCCAAGGTCTACAGCATGGCTCTATGGGATCCTTCCTTGCTGCCATGTGGCTAGGATACCACTCACCTGAACCATGACCTGCTGTTGAGCCATGCCCGTGCCAAGCCAGCCACCGTGGGGGACCCACCTGACTCATCTAACAAGGGTACCCAATGCACTGTACACCTCTCCACCTTTGGGCACTTACACCATCCCTGAGCCAGACAGATGCTCTGAACACCCACCGGCCCCTGAGCCTTCCTTGCTGCACCTTCTCTTCCCCTCTGGGAAGCTTCAGCTCAGAAGACCATCTTCTAGCCCTCTCCTGCTGCCATGCAGCTCGTCAGATCACCTGGCCACCTGTGGCTGCTCTTGGCATCCCCACGCCCCAACTCCTCTCTCAGGCGGCCACCACTGGGTGTGGAACAGAACCGCGGTTCCTGCTGTCCTTCCCGTGCCGCCTTCCCCTGGGACAGGTCAGTTTTCCAAAGGCAAGTGGCTGCTTCCCCACCTCCCTGTCCTGTCTTCCTCACTGCCCTGCCCTTGGCTGTGCTGACTGGAGGCTGGGGTTGCCAGTTAAGATGTTTCTAAGTTGTTTTTCCTGTACAAGAGGACCACAAACATAAGCAACACTTAAATTTCCCAGAATATTCTGAAAATGGGACACAAAAGTCTTTTGGTTACCCAGAAGATACTTTTAAAAAAGTGCTGGCCCCTTTCTTCCTTGCTCAGTCCCACACTTCAAGCTACTAACGCAGAGGCGCCAAAGAATCTGTGCTCCATCCAAGGACCTGGGCAAGTCACAGCAGCTGCAGGCACAGGAGGGTGGGGGCCCTGTGCAACGGAGGCTGCCGATGGGCCTTCTCCAGGACAGAACACCTCAGAAAAGGAGCCTGCGTCTCAGCTGCAACCTCAAGCTCTGCCTCAGACCCTGTGCCCGGGCCCTCCAAGCAGTGGAACGAACTGTGGACACATCCGTGGCAGCCTAAGACAACTGCACTCCCTCCTAGAACTCGGACCAACAGAACACTGGTCTTGTCCCAAACACAGAACAAGGGCTGGTCCCAGCTGCTGCTGATCAATCGCAGGAGGGACGCCCGGGCTGATGGTCACGGGAAGTGAATCCGATGATTGGGAATCTGGCCCGAATTAGCCTCCGGACAGCTCAGGCCCGAGCGCCTGAACCAACCCCCTGGATGCCCGTTACCACTTTGGGAACATCCTCCGTTAATGAGGATCAACGGACTGCCAGGAGCTCATCTTGCAGAAAAATCGAAATAAAAACTGGGAACGAGAATTAAGCCAGCCCTACTTGCATAATAAAAGAGCCACAGAGAATAAATCAAGGGTAAATACATTAAGGCATTCACACACCACCATCTGTTTCAAGTTAAACCAGTCACAGAGGAGGAAAAAAACCAGGTTTGTTAGCGTGATTTTATATTGCGCTTTGCTCCAACATTTCCATAATTTACACACAAATCTGAGCACACCACTGATTAAAGACACATGCACGGTCTGATTATCTACCTGCCAGAAGTATTTCCACGTCCGTTACAGAACCACTTCTTGCTGGTGTTACAGTAAACCACGCAGGCAGGATCATGTATTCCACAGTAACTAAAAATCAAAACATCAACAGTTAAAGCTAGAAGGTTGCTCTCTGGTTCTAATTTGGCAGGATGTAAAATTCTTTCCTCTTACAACATTTTTAAGTTTTTCATTAAACACATACTGAGACCCAGCAATCCCAATCACCAAATCAAACCAGTCAGCCAAGGCTTCCCAAAGTTGAGAACGCAGGGGAGAGTGAGGTGTATGGTGAATGCCCCAGAAGCAGCAAAACCACTCTAGGGAGACCCCAAGTGAGGCCTCACACCCACCAAGGCCATTTCAGTCTCTTCCCTCTTTGGCCTGAAGTTTCTGGAACCGGACACAACACCATGGTCACTATGAGCAGCAGGCTCCAGCAGAGGGCACTGTGCTCCTGGGGAATGGCACACAGGCCCTGTCATGGAGAGGCCAGTGCCTGAAGTGCAAAGTTCAAGCAAGGAGCACCTTGGGAAGCCCCAACCCACACTTCGGTTTTCTGAAAAAATACACACACACACAAAGCACACTGACTCCTCAGAGTTCCGCTTGTGTACAAAGCCAAATTTGGTCTCAAACCAGAATGTGCTTCAACTAAGAACCACCACCCACCTCCTACAGTATGAAGAGGACCTGGGTGAGGGGCACAGCAGGCAAGGCAACTCCCTACCCTCTTTACAGGCATCTCTGTGCATAACAGGAACACCACTACATACATTAAAACAACTGCAAGTTAAAATGACCAAAAAGTCAAAATAACACAAAGTGTCTGCCCACAAAGTGGGAAGAAGTCACCCTATCCCAGCAAGCTGAGCGCAAGTGGGTACTGCCCTGACAGCCAGTGCCTGAGTGAAATCATTTCACCTCTTTTTTTGGAGTTGGAGTCTCACTCTGTTGCCCAGGCTGGAATGCAGTGGCACGCTCAGGGCCACCACAACCTTGACTTGCTGGGTTCAGGTGATCCTTCTGCCTCAGCCTTCCAAGTAGCTGGAACCACAGGCGTGTGCCACCATGTCCAGCTAATTTTTTGATTTAATGTAGAAACAAGGTCTTGCCAAGTTGCCCAGGCTGGTCTTGAATCTGTGGGCTCAGGCAATCAATCCTCTCACCTCAGCCTCCCAAAGTACCGGGATTATGGGTATGAGCCACTGCTCCCAGCCTCATTCCACCTCTTTTGATCTAAATGTCTTCATGTGAGTGTGGAAAAATCAAGATTAAGCCCAAACCAGGGATCGTCCTGCTGGAGTCAAGAATCCCACATCTGCTCCCAGGCAGGTATGCCCCAACTAATGGACTCACTTGTCTTTCCAAGCCTGGGAGGCATGAAGACACCCACCACAGACCAGCAGCCAGCCCTCTGTTGGGGAGCCCGGACGCTCACCAGTGCAGTGGCAAGTTCCTTCTAGTGAGTGGGCGGGCAGGTGCTAGGCAAGGACCCCAGGGTCTGAGGAAAGGCCACTCTCTCTACCAGCTGACTGAATTTAGGGAGTCGGAGAGTGTAAGCACACGGGTGTACACATGGGTGTAAGCAACTTCCTTATTCCCAAGGACAGGGCCGCCATGAGTCAGGGTGCCACCTCATCCCTGGGAGGTGAGCTCTCAGACACCCTGCCCTGGCCCAGCTGCACCCGGCTCACCTGCACGCATGGATGGGGAGATCCTTGGTGTAATACGTATCTTCCTCATCTTCTTCAAAGTTCAACTCAGCCAACAACTGGCTGGTCTTGGCCACACTGTCGTCCACAGCCCCGTTCTGCAGGATGCCCTCAGGTCCAACCTACATCAGAATGCAATGTCAACCACGTGAGGCTGCAGATCCCAGGACTCAGTCTGGGCAGAGACTTCTCCCAAAAAGAGGTGCCTCGGTGACTCCCGTGACATGCTGGCCTGCTATCTTCCTTGAGATGGTTCCCATGTTCTACCTCGATTCTCCACATACTCTCTTTCCCTATCAAACCTACTCAACAGGGCAACCCCCCCACCCCCACCCATGGCACACCCAGTCCAAGACCCACGTGGACATGGAACCACACCCACAGACCACAACCAGGATGCTGAGGAAGACACTTTGTTCCAACGAGGGAAGACCACAAGGAGCAGGATGACTTTACAAATGGATAGCAGTGCCAGGTATGGTGGCTCAAGCCTATAATTCCAGCACATTGGGAGGCAGAGGCGAGAGGACTGCCTGAGTCCAGGGGTTCGAGACCCGCCTGGGCAACTTGGCGAGATCTCGTCTCTACAATAAATCAAAAAATTAATCAGGAGTAGTTCCAGCTACTTGGAAGGCTGAGGCGGAAGGATCACCTGAGCCCAGCAGGTTGAGGCTGCGGTGGCCATGAGCATGCCACTGCACTCCAGTCTGGGCAACAGAGTGAGACTCCAACTCGAAAAACAAAACAAAACAAATGGGTGGTAGTGTGCCTGAGGACTGGTGCATAGCATCAGACCAGGGTCTGGAGTCCCCCACCACAGTAAAGGCCTACCAAGCACTAGGAGGAACAACTGTCATCCCCCAAAATGTGGGAAAGCCATCAAATCCATTCACTACCACCTGCCCCCTCCACAAGATAGGCCTTCTTGATGATGAAGGAAGAGACTGAATGACAGCTGGGTGCAGTGGCTCACACCTGTAATCCCAGCACTTTGGGAGGCAGGAGAATCACTTGAGGCTGGGAGGTGGAGACTGCAGTAAGCTACAGTCACACCACTGCATTCCAGCCTAGGCAACAGAGTAAAACCCTGTCTCAAAAAAAAAAAAAAGTTAAGACAACTTTCCTAATCCACAATCCCTAAAGGTATGAGAAGGCTGGCACAGGGCTGCCACTCCCATTAACCGAAGTCCTCCAAGGATGCCAACTGTCACCTCACCAGGGAGGCTCAAGACAGGCAGGGCTTCCCTGCACCCACCCCTGCCACAGGTGCACAGGAAGCAATTCCTCCATCAGCTCTGCTCTGGAAACACAGTACTGAAAGATATATCCTAAACTTCCCAGGACTCAGCCCCACACAAGGCTCCAGAGCTGGGTCCCAAAGTCCTTCAGACCTGCTCTGGTGAGCCCTGGTGTATCTAAAACCACACGCTGAAGTCCATCTAAAAGCTGTACAAGGGATTTTCTCCCAGAGACAGTCCCTTCCGACATGCTATACAAGCCAGATCACGCATCAGAGCAGCATGATGACTCCTACAAAGGAAAAGCACAGAAATCCCCAAACTCCCCCAATATGCTGTCATCAGTATTGAGGCCACGTGCATATCGTAGCATGCAGTCTCCGCATGCACAGCGGGGCTTTGGCAAGGTTGGCGGATGTCCTTCGGGTCTGGTTGCACAGGGTGCCTCCTGGGCAGGCCTCCCTGACCCACATCGGGGTCCCACGGAGCCCACACCCCAGGGGCCCTCAACAGCGCCGCTAAACCAGCATGCTTCCTCACCCGAAGCACAAAGGCCTGAGGTAGTGATGCATCGCACTCGCTCATCCCAGGGTCATAATAAAAACAGGGTGGACAGTTACCACCCCCAGGAGCCACAGGGCTCTGACCCTCCCGAGGGAGGGACACCAGGAGGACTGGTTCCACACTCCAAGGACGCTGCTCTGACACTCCCCTCCACTTCTGATTTTGAAAAGTTCCAAAGCTACAGAAAACACATCCCCTTACCTCCATCACCCTTCCCTATGAGTCTGTAGTACTTCCTTTTACTGTCCGGCCCTGTTTCAGAGCCGTGGGCCGCAGGACAAGGGCCTTCTCCATACCTCATGATGCAAGTGCTGGCCCGGGACCCTCATGCGGCTGCCATGCTGCTGGTCCACACACACGCACACCACACCACGGCGCCCCAATGACATCCTCCAGAGGTTTGCATCCAAGACCCAGATCACCACCACATATGATTTTTGAGATCTCTTTAGCCTCATTTAATCTGTTAAGACTGAATCACACAAAATCGGTGGGACTTGACCACTTCTGACCTACAAAGAAGGCAACTTCCTGTGGCCCCATGCACGCATGTGGTCCCCAGGCTCTGCTCTCCATATGCATCTTAATGCAGAGGAAGACCCTCTCCCCCACTCTCCTCACCGGCACTGTGTGGACCCCACAGTCCTGTTATGGTCAGTGTGCCAGAGGCCCCCAAGGTTCACCTTGATACTCAGTGTCCAAGGCATCCCCAGTTCATCCTCTGCCTGCCCAGCCCTGGGATCAGCTGCTCTCCGAAGAGCCCCAGTCTAAGACAACATCCACCATACTGCAGACAGATGCGAGAGGGTGAAGAGGGACTAAAGCTTGAAGGTGGACACCTCACCGGACAACCAGACCAGACCCCACCATGATGAGATGAAAAGGGGGAGGGAGTGCTTTGAAGAGCAGGGCCAGAGACACAGGGATCACCTTAACACTGGACCTCGACAGGATCTGCTGGAAGAATCTGGTTATGGAAAGAACCTGTCCTCACATACTAGGCAATCCAGAAAAACCACTGCTGATGCTGTCGGTCTGACAACTGCACTGCAACAATGCAAGATGCCCTCTTCTGTTTCTAGAAAAGCAGAGTACATTTCATAGGTCAAAATGGTCAAGTATCACCAATTCATAAGGCTCAACCTCAGAAGGAAGGGTGATAAAACACATGGGACATAGCCGGGCTTCGGTGGCTCAGCCTGTAATACTGTGCCTTGGGAGGCTGAGGTGAGTGGATTGCCCGAGCCCGCGGGTTTTAGACCCGCCTGGGCAGCTTGGCAAGACCTCATCTCTACAATAAATCAAAAAACTCAGCCGGGCATGGTAGCGCATGCCTGTAGTTCCGGCTACTTGGAAGGCTGAGGCGGAAGGATCGCCGGAGCCCAGCAGGTCAAGGCTGCGGTGGCCGGGAGCGGCCACTGCACTCCAGTCTGGGCGGCCGAGTGAGACTCCAACTCAAAAAAAAAAAAAAATTAGCCGGGCTAATTTTTAATTAGTGGTAGCACACGCCTGTAGTTCCAGCTACGTGGAAGGCTGAGGCAGAAGGATCGCCGGAGCCCAGCAGGTCAAGGCTGCGGTGGCCGGGAGCAGCCACTACACTCCAGTCTGGGTGACAGAGTGAGACTCCAACTCAAAACAACAACAACAAAAAAATCAGGGAGAGGGAGGCACAGGGGTGCTTTCTCACATGTTAGAAAATCATCAGTGTTCTCATGCGGAAGATGAGGTGGCAGGCTTGGATGCATGCAGATGCTCCACCCCCGGATAAGGGACCACCTCTCCCAGGGCCACCGTGGGCTTACCCACTGCACTTTGCAAGGCACCGAGGCCTCATGAAGGCGCCGTTCCTAGCAAGGCCTGTTCAGAGCCCAGCAAGCAACCCAAATCAACTGCACACCTTGATGCCACCCTGGCAAAAGTCCACAAGAAGCCAGGAGCATTTATCCAGCTCTCGAGCTGCTGTCCCACCAACACATGTAAGAAGGCAGAAGTGCTGCCACCAGCCGCAGGCTCCCAGGACCCACAGCCCCATGTTATCAGAGAAAGCAGAATCCTGTTCTCCAAGTCCTCTGGCAAGAAGAGTTCAAGGCCATGAATTCACCATGAACAGCACTGGTGACCGAGCCCAGATCTGCCACCCCTGCCAGATTGGCCACTTGGCTCTGAAAGCCGCAGAGCACAGCCAGCCAGGTATCACAGCCCCTCTCTGCCAGGCTGGACTGTCCCGACTACCACGAGAACTCCTCCACCATGGTGACAACCACAAACCTGTGACGACCTACTGTCCCCAGTGGTGACCCACTGCCCAGAATGTGCCCTTGCAGCTTCAGTGCTCACCATGCAGGGAGGCCTGTCCCTCCTGCAAGGCCCTCTCAGGGTGCTGCCTACCCCCAGCTGGGGAACAAGGACCCTGAGGAAATCACAGACAAGAGCACAGGGCTGCTGTAGTCTGGGATTCCGTGGGAGGAGGCCTAGGGGCATCAGTACAACAGGCAGGTGCTGAGAGTCTGGAGTTCCCACAAGGGCACACGTGCTTCTCACATAGACACGTGTACACAGCTCTAACCCTGGCATCCTCTTCAACTCCCCTCTGGCCCTCCGTCCATTTGTGTAGCCGTCCTTCCTCGGCCACCCTGCCTGAACCCCCAGCCACTGCTCTCTAAGGCCCTTCCTCTCAGGCTCAGCCACGGCACCTGTCAGAGCTGCTTGAGGCTCTCGGTGCTGCTCGCTGGCCCTGCAGCCCTAGCCACTCCTTCCCTCCAGGCTGAGTCCCACGCACCCACCCCTCACCCCCTCCACCTGGCAAGTGCACCCTCTGAACAACCCCAGGACCACCACTTGCCAAGGTTTTCCCTTCACAGAGCAGCCCCAGGAACCTTGGGGCTCCCACCACTCCCAAAGTCCACCTCGGGATCCTCATCACACCCTGGCGAGGGCGGCATGTGCAACTGCAAGCAGCAAGGGCCTCTCTCTCTATCCTCCAGGAGGTAAGAAAACTGCAGGGGCTGGAGTCCCGGGCAGGCTGGAGACATCAGCCCAGCAACTCTCAGACAGCACAGAGGTAAACACAAACATACAGGGCTGCACAGGTAGGTACCCATCTAAGGCGGGCGCTCAGGCCGGGGCTCAGTCACCTGCTTGAGCCCAGCACAGGGCCCAGCCTACAGCAGGTGCTCCCTTACATGTGACCACAGCCATGAGCATGAAGTCCCGCAACCCAGTCAGACACGAAACCATGGGTCCATGTTGGAGCTGTGGACGCAGCCAGAGAGACCAGTAGGAGCAAAAGTGGAGGGGGGAGGGGAGGAGAGGAGGACTGAAGGAGGAATCAGGCAGGGCACAGTGGCTCACACCTATAATCCCAGCACTTTAGGAGGCCAAGGAGGGAGGATCACTTGAGCCCAGGAGTTCAAGACCAGTCTGGGCAACATAGTGAGACTTCATCTCTACAAAAATAAAAAACTAGTCGGGCGTGGTGGCACACACCTGTAGTTCCAGCCACTCAGTTGCCTGAGTCCGGGAGTTCAAGGCTGCGGTGAGCTGTGACCATGCCACTGTGTTCCAGCCTGGGAGACAGAGTGAGACCTGACTCAAAAAAAGAAAGGAGGGGGGGAATCAAAGATAGTCACCATGGTGGTGGCTGCACAATTCCATACATTTACTAGAAAATACTGAACTGCACACTTAACAAAGAGAGGATTCCATAGTAGCTGATCAGACCTCAAAAAAGCTATGAGAAAACTCCCTCTTCGGTGAGTACGGCAGCTAAGCAAAGGAGTGGGGGGCTTTGCTTTTCAGTTAATGCTAGTATTGGTGTCAACTCCCCAGCACCCCACCACGATGAACCTGGGTAAAGAAGTCACCTAGGGTAAAGACAGTTGGAAGTCATCTGTTTGTTCACCACTAGCTTTAAGGTGTCAGCTCACTTCCACATCATTGCTGCAAGAGTCCTAACAATTTGGAAACAAACCAGGGGTCCAATGTACCACCCAAACCCTTGTCAGCACTCCTCTGCGTTAGGATGCCTCGTCACCAATGTTCTCCCAGTGCCCCGAGACCATCACTGATGACAGAGGCTCCAAGAAACCAACAGACAAAATCACATGCAAATCTTAAACTTTCGAGATCCGCCTGGACAGGCGAGACCTCATCTCTACAATAAATAAAAAAATTAGCCGGGCGTGATAGCACGCGCCTGTAATTCCGGCTATTTGGAAGGCTGAGGTGGAAAGATCGCCGGAGCCCAGCAGGTCAAGGCTGCGGTGGCCGGGAGCGGCCACTGCACTCCAGTCTGGGCGACAGAGTTAGACTCCAACTCAAAAAAAAAAAAAAGAACTCAGGACTATATGGACTCTAAGTTCAGGAGGAGGTCTGTCATCTGGACGGTCAAGGAGGGTCAGGACAGCAGTCTGTGAACCTTGAGGGCAGACAGGGCTACAGCTTTGAAGACAAGGTGTAACTTCTTATCCTAAGTGAAAAGGGAAAGCAAGCCCAGGCTTCCGTCCTTAAGACTAAATGCAGAGAAGGCACCCAGGAAGGCCAGGCCAACAGGGCAGCAAGGCGCCTTCGCCAGACATGGGCCCTTAACCAAGAATGAGGGCATGCTTCTCCTGTGGAAGCAACTCTCAAACCCGGAGTGAAATCTGAGCAAGGGACGGTCACAGGCTATCCTGGGTGGAGAGGGAAAACTGTGCAGGCTGGACCTGAGGAAGAGGCAACAGTGGCACCAGGACCCCTGGATCATGAGCAGCATCTATAAGGTCACTTGGAGCACCTGCATAAAAACACTTGTATTCCTGCCTAAGGTAACATAGCTACCCAAAGATCTCAGCGTTTCCAGGTAAGCTGAGCTAAGAAAAGCCAATCAAGCCAGCAGGTGCACTTCTTCAACACTGGACATGCTACTACTGTGTTTCTCCTCACATATTCTGATGGCCATTGAGGCTGTTTCCAGTCTAGGGTCCCCGTGAGCAAAGTCGCTGTCAGCATTCAGTGTACCTTCATTTCTCTGCTGGGTCACAGGTAGGGGAATGGGTCCCAACCTACCAGCCAGTCATGAGTTCCAGGTGACACTCTCAGTCTTTAAAAATTCCGGGGGGGGGGGGGATAAAAAATAAAAATACTGAATCACTGTAATGGATGGGTAGGAGTATCTCACTGTGGTTTTTAAGTTTCACTGAAGTATAATCGACATGCCAAAAACAGCAAGCATTTAAAGTGTGTCATTTTAGAAACTGACATGCATCAATGTACGCAAACACCCATAAAACTGTCACCACAATCACGATAACACACTCATCACCCCCAAGTCTCCTCGTGCCCTCTGTCACGCTCCTCACCTTTCTGTCCCTACCACGACTGGTCTGCTTTCAATTACTGGCTAGCTTGCATCTTCTAGAATGTATTATGAATGAGATCATAGAGTATAAACTCTTTTTTCTCTAAACGCTCTTTTCATTCAGAGTAATTATTATGAGATGCACCCATGCTGGTGCACGTAGCCAGAGTTCACTCCTTTTCACTACAGTAATATCTCCAGCTCTTAGATTTTCACCCTAATTCCACTGATTGAAGTAAGTCCAACAGTAACAACAGCGAGGAGCAATACTCCAAGCAGGCAGATCAAAGGCTATTATGCAAAGGACTTCTAAAATTACCTTTGCTGTCCTGGGGATGGGGGTGTTGGAGAAGGGAACAAAAAAGGGTCAGATACTCAAAAAGAAAACGGTCCCTTTATCTTAAGGACACTTGGCGGGACTGTGTTAGCGCTTTTCATTCCAGGATCTCAAGGGCTTTGATAAAAATCAGCTTCATTTCATAAACAAGAAAAGGTGTGTTATCTGAAGCAGCCTCTAGTGCAGCAAGGGTCAGCCCTGCCACCCTTCTCTCAGCCTAGCAGGGACATACATTTTGCCTTTAAAGAAACTTTAGGGAAAACCAAAGGGGCAAAACCAGCACGGGCAGGGCTGCTACCAAAAGCAGCTATGCACTGGAAAACTAACAGTTGCTCAAAGGGTCAGACCCAGAGTTAGCACATTGAAGCTTCACCATGAACATTCTTCCACAAAGAAACGTGTGCATGGACGTCCACAGCAGCTCTAGTCACAACAGCTGAGACGTGGAAACAACCCAAATGTCCATCAACAGATGAGGAGACTAACAAAATGTTGTTCACCCTACAATGGAATATTATTGAGCCTTTAAAAGGATGAAAAATTGATACAGGCTACAATGAAGAACCATGAACACATGACTGAGCAAGAGAAGCCAGATACAAAAGGCCATGTGTGACTCTACTGATGTAAGTCGTCTAGAACAGGCAAATCCACAGAGACAGGAAGCAGACTGGTGACTGCCAGGTCTAGGGGAGGGAGCACTAAGCTAAGGGGTGCAGTTTCTCTTCTGGAGGTAACAAAGTTCTAAAGTTGACTGTGATGATGGCTGCACAACTCTGAATGTACTAAAAGTCACTGAGCTGTACATTTTATTTTTTTGAGTCGAAGTCTCTGCCACCCAGGCTGAGTGCAGCAGCATGACCATGCCGATCACAGCCTGCAAGAGTCTCGACTTCCTGGGCTCAAGAGACCCTTTCGCCTCAGCATCCCAAGTAACTGGGACTGCATGCACACGCCACCATGCTTGGCTAATTTTTTGATCTTTTGTAGAAATGAGGTCTCACTATTTTGCCCAGGCTGGCCTCAAACTCCTGGGCTCAAGCAATCCATTCACCTGCCTCAGCCTCCCAATGTGCTGGGATTACAGGTGTGAGCCACCAAGCTTGAACTGTACACTTTAGATGAAGAAACTGTATGCTGCTGTACGTGAATAATGCGTCAATCAAACTGTTAAACGAAAGTGGCTGCAAAGCACTTGACAGCTGACAGCCACTATCCAATAACATAACACTGATAGGCAGAATGATACTTTTGGAGTCTTTTAGAACCTCAAAGCCCTCATCTTACAACTGGTTACACAGCCAGCTCCTGAAAACAGGAGTCCCAAATGTCCTAGGCAGCCAATGCCACCAACTGGCACAGCAGATAACTTTCTTCCACTTTCCAATTATATTCAGACTTTCCTGTTCCCAAATTCAGGCCTTCCACTTGTGACAAATGGATGCCACTCCCGCAAATCCAAAGTCAGTCTACATGTGGATGGCTCATCAGGTTCAATTACAAGTAACCAAGGGCAAACCCCTTGAAGTCATCAGAACTCAAGTAAGGTCAACTACAATGTTTATCTCCCAGGGGACGTTTTAATGCTCTCATTTTGTACAGGCTAACGTTCAGGTGCAAGAAAATAAATTGCTTCAACTGAAAGGGAAGGACATATCCCAAAATTAATCGCAAACAGAATGCCAGGAACAAAAACAGAACTCAAAGCTGCCCCAGGTTTGCTGGGGTTTTTTTGAGTTGGAGTCTCACTCTGTTGCCCAGACTGGAGTGCAGTGGCCACTCCTGGCCATCGCAGCCTTGAGCTGCTGGGCTCCAGTGATCCTTCCGCCTCAGCCTTCCGAGTAGCCGGAATTACAGGCACGCACTACCACGCCCGGCTGATTTTTTGATATATTGTAGAGATGCGGTCTCGTCAAGTTGCCCAGGTGGGTCTCGAACCCACGGGCTCAGGCAATCCACTCACCTCAGCCTCTCGAGGTGCGGGATTATAGGCTGAGCCACCGAGCCCGGCGGTTTGTTGTTTTATGTTGACAATTCTAAAAGGACTGGCAAAAAAACGAGTACCCTCCCCCCACCAGGGATCCTGGCACAGTATTCACCACCAGACAAGGAGGTTTACACTCAGTCTTCCTAAAATGCCAGACACAAGTGACAGTCGGCACTAACTAGTCAGGTCACACAGGAATCCAGGTGTCCCTTATGTTTAGAAGGAACAAAAAACCTAGCTGCCACCCAAATTCTATAGCTGCAGGAAGCAGGAAGGTCTACAGAGTATGAAAACTATAAAGAGGCAGGGCCTGGACAGCTCCCGCCCACTTGCAAACTCTCCCCTCATACTACCTCCCTTCATCAAATGTAAACAAAACAGAAAAAAAACCCTGCAGGACTTGCACACCTGTTCTCCCGTTGCTCCACCCCCACATGCAGGCCTTCTATTTTAAGGAATCTGGGGTCAGAATGAGTCAAACGTTTCTTGCTTCCATTAGGGCTAAAAGAAAACCCAAGTGGGTGGTCTACCCACGGTAGTGACTCAACCAGTCAGCACATAAGTCCCCCTTCCCCCCAAGGACAGGGTCTGCGCTCACTCAGGCTGAGCATGAGGTGGCTCTCCCAGTCCCATAACACACACACATACCAAGAGACACCTGGGATAAGGTGCACCTCACAGCTCCCTGCTGGCAGAAAATCCAGGAAAATAAATTTAAGAGAGGTTCCAGGCATAAAGCAGACCTCAAGTAAAAGCAATCTGAGATGCAGAGGGTAATGGCAACATTCCCCAGGACCCCAGACCCTCGGCAGCCCCTTTTGCCACCCCAGGCAGGAACCCCGGTCTAGGAAATGCATGCCCAATACTTCACCCAACCCAAAACCCAATTTAAAACCAAGTAACCTTCACTAAACATTCACATCATTAAAAATAAAAGTTTCCAACGTGGTAAACCCATTATGTAAAACCCACTATCACTGCCCCACTGGAGGAACAAAACTTAAACCCAACTTTTCCAAGGCAGGGCTGTAGAGTTATGTAACAGGTCGGTTTCAGCAACAGGCGATGCAAGAATTAAAAACAAAACGCAACCTGCCTCTTGAACAATCTAAATAGCCAGCCAGTGTGTGGGTCTCCACGAGAGGCAGAAATTCCTCTCTGCTCCCGGAGCCTCAACTCTCCTCTGGCCAATATCCTCGCCTCGGGCCTGGAGAAATTTGAACCCATGGCTTTCTGGGTGTGAATGGAGGGTTTGGTGGAGTGCCCAGACAGGTACGAACACAGATGGGGATAGGACAGGGTGACTGGACGGGCCAGAGGGGAGACCGGGGCAGGTCACCCCGGACGGGCCCCAGAAGGACCTAGGGCAGGTGACCCTGGACACACCCAGAAGGGGACTGAGGACATCACCTAAGATCCGGCCTGAGCAAGACCAGAACAAGGCTGTAGGGGTTAGGGTTAGTGTTATGGCAAGTCAGTCCCAGCCATACGGGAACGGAGGAATCAAGGCCGATCAGCTGGGACCCAGCTGGAGAAGGGGAGCAGACGAAAGTTACTCCAGGCCAGACCAGTTGGGGGACACGAGGCAAGAGGACAGGAGGAACAAGCCCGGCCGGAATAAAGGAACGGGGCAGGTCAGCTCGGACAAGGACCAAGTGAGGAACTCGAGGCAAGGCGGCTAGGCTCCGGCCGGAGTTGGGGAGCCGAAGGAGGTCAGGCCTCCGCCCCGTCAGGGTGGGGAACCCGGGGCAGGTCACTTTGGTCGGACCCAGCCGAAGTGGGGGACCCGGGGCAGAATAGTTTGTGCCCGGCCGGAGCGGGGGACCCGGGGCAGAAAAGTCTGGGCCCAGTCAGAGTGAGGGACTCAAGGAAGATCGGCCCAGGCCGGTCGAGACGGGGAGACGCGGCAGGTCAGTTGGTTCGGGCCCGGCCGGAGTGAGGGACCCGGAGCAGGCTAGTTAGGTCGGGCGCGGCGGGAGCGGGAGACCCGGGCCAGGTCGGCTGGTTCGGCCCGGCGGGAGTGGGGGACCC
>NW_007064585.1:19127-21337 GCF_000164805.1 Carlito syrichta | reverse complement strand
CGGGGCTTCCGCCCGCCCTCGCGGCGGCCGCTCGGGAGGCCCGACCACGGCCAAGTGACTCGCGGGCCGCGGCGGGTGGGTGGTGCGGACGTGGTGGCCTTCGCCGGTCGTGGTTTTGAGTTAATTGAGCGCCAACCCAATCCCGTACTTTGGTGGTCTCGGAACGTCCCGTTGGAGAGGCTATGCGAGGATGGTGCGCTCCCACCCCTCGGAGAAGCTCCTTGGGACTCAGTTTCCCCATATGTAAGATGAGGGTGCCTCGCACGTCGTAGGTCCTCTCTGTGCCTTGGTTTAATAAGCCAGTGGGGATGGTCTTCAGCCCTGGGTCTGCCTCGTGGGAAGGATGATTGCTGCTGCTCCCGATGCCGCGACGCTGTCATTAACCCTGTTGCTATTATTGCTGTGATGGTTACACCGAGGCAGTAAATACACAGAACAACTGGGAGCGCTGACTGCCTACTGGCTGTGTGACCTTGCACAAGCGACTTCAACTCGCTGAGCCTAGGGTTTCCTCTGCCATTAAGTTGGGATAGTAGGGCCAAGCACGGTGGCTCATGCTTGTATTCCCAGGACTTTGGGAGACCAGAGGCAGGAGATTGCTTGAGGCCAGGAGTCCAAAACCAGCCTGGGCAACAAAATGAGACACCACCACTCCCCCGCCCCACCACAAAAAACTTAAAGATGTCCTAGCGCGGTGGCTCGGGCCTGTCATCCCAGCACTTTGGGAGGCGGAGACGGGAGGATTGCCTGAGCCCAGAGGTTGGAGACCAGCCTGGGCAACGTGGTGAGAGCTTGTCTCTACAATAAAAAATGAAATTAGCTGGGCGTGGTGGCGGGTGCATGTAGTTCCAGCTCCTCGGAAGGCTGAGGCGGAAGAATCGCTTGAGCCCAGCAGGTCGAGGCTGTGGTGGCCATGAGTGTGCCACTGCACTCCAGCCTGGGCAACAGAATGAGACTCCGTCTCAAAAATAAAAAATAAAGACACAAAAAACTAGGCATGGTGGCATGCACCTGTAGTTTTAGCTACTCTGGAGGCTGAGGCAGGAGGATTGCTTGAACCCAGGAGTTTGAGGCTGCAGTGAGCTATGATCCCACCACTGCACTCTAGCATGGATGATAAAGACATCCTGTCCCTAAAGAAAAAAATTAAAATGGGGATAGGGATTAAGTGAGCAACCAGAGCTGCTAGGAGTTCCCTTAGTTATTATTATACAGGGAGGTTCCATAACCGGGTGCGGTGGCTCATGCCTGTAATCCCAGCACTTTGGGAGAATGAGGCAGGAGGATTACCTGAGCTCACGGGTTCAAGACCAGCCTGGGCAATTTGGTGAGACCTTGTCTCTACAATAAATAAATAAACAAATAGCCAAGTGTGGTGGCACACACCTGTGGTTTCAGTTACTTGGAAGACTGAGGCAGGATTGCCTGAGCCCAGCAGGTTGAGGGTGGTGGCTGTGAGCATGTCACTGCATTCCAGCCCAGATGACAGTGAGACTCCAACTCAAAAAAAAAAAAAGGAAGTTTCAAAGGGAGAATAATGACATATATAATAGGTACTCAGTAAAATGTTTTCAGAGACTTTAAATTCAGGGTTAGCTATTGCTTTATAGGTCTTAATCTATTAATCCCAGGTGTCTGCTTCTTCTTTTGCAAAGTGTCTTGAAAAATTTTCCCTACTTTCCTTTCTGCACTAAGATTGTGAGACTCTTAAGATACTTTAAGTTGTCTGAAAGGGCTCCTGGCTTGCACAGCTGAGCTAAAAATTCCCAATCTTGCCATAGTTCCTTATTTTCCTATCTATTGGGACAGGAAAAGAGATTCTGTTTTCCTTCTTTACACTTCTGGGGGTTCCTGTGCACTAAACTGTGGGAATGTACAAAAAGAATAAAACTGAATCTCCGGCTCCAGGAAAACACAACTTAATGGGAAGTTCTAACAGGCCAACAGATAATTTTAATAAAATGCAAAACTTTTTTTGGACAACACCCAATTAAATTTGTAGAAGGATTGCAGCTCAATCTGGTAATATTTGTCAGTTTTATTTATTTTTATTTTTATTTATTTATTTATTTTTGAGTTGGAGTCTCACTCTGTCACCCAGACTGGAGTGCAATGGCCGCTCCAGGCCACCGCAGCCTCAACCTGCCGGGCTCCGACGATCCTTCCGCCTCAGCCTTCCAAGTAGCTGGAACTACAGGCACGCGCTACCA
>NW_007064585.1:13972-18938 GCF_000164805.1 Carlito syrichta | reverse complement strand
TTGGGCAACAGAGTGAGACTCCAACTAAAAAAAAAAAAAAAAAAAAAAAAAAATGTCATTGTGGATGGGCACACAATGAACACACTGGAACACACTCATATTATTTAACATAAAAGAAATGGAAGAATTGAACAAAAAAGACATGAACCATATAGAAAAATAGACAAATGGCAGAAATAAATCCTCATCAGTAATTACATTAAACATAAATAGTTTAAACTCTCCATTTAAAAGAGAATGTCAGAATGGATCAAAAGACAAAACAGTAATCCAATTATATACTGTCTAAAAGACACACTTTTTTTTTTAGTTGGAGTCTTATTCTGTTGCCCAGGCAGGAGTGCAATGGCACACTCATGGCCTCCACAGCCTTGACCTGCTGGCCTCAGGTGATCCTTCTGCCTCAGCCTTCCAAGTAGCTGGAACTACAGGCACATGACACCATGCCCCACTAATTTTTAAATTTTATTGTAGAGATGAGGTCTTGCCAAGTTGCCCAGGCTGGTCTCAAGCCCATGGGTTCAGGCAATCTTACCTCGGCCTTCCAAAGTGCTGGAATTATAGGCATGAGCCACCATACCCAGCCTACTTTTTTTTTTTAACTGCAGTCATTTATTTGACCTTATACAACAATGTGTTGCGGGGCTTGATGTTCTCACATAACAGTAGAAAACCAAAATCTGCTGTCATTTCTTAAAGAATTAAGAATTGCATACGAAAGCATTACATTAATTTATGTAAAAAGATGAATAACTTTACAGGTATAAATTGCAAACTGCTTCCAACTCAAGGCAAGTAACAACTCACAGTGTTCTGGAAGGAAAACAGTTAAGAAAGGAAACTTCTGGACTCAATGACTCAGCCTGTAATCCCAGCACTTTGGGAGGCCGAGGCCAGTGGTTTGCCTAAGCCTGCAGGTTCGAGACCAACCCAGGCAACTTGGTGAGACCTTGTCTCTACAATAAATAAAAAAAATTAGCCAGGTGTGGTAGCACATGCCTGTTGTTCCGGCTACTTGGAAGGCTGAGGCAGAAGGATCACCAGAAACTAGGAGGTTGACACTGGGGTGGCATTGAGTGTGCCACTGCACTTCAGCCTGCGTGATGGAGTGAGACTCTGACTCAAAAAAAAAAAAGAAAGGAAGCCGGGCTCGGTGGCTCAGCCTGTAATCCCACGCTTTGCGAGGCTGAGGTGAGTGGATTGCCTGAGCCCGTGGGTTCGATACCCGCCTGGGCAACTTGGCGAGACCTCATCTCTACAATAAATCAAAAAATTAGCCGGGCGTGGTAGCGCGCACCTGTAGTTCCAGCTACTTGGGAGGCTGAGGTGGAAGGATTACCTGAGTCCAGCAGATCGAGGCTGTGGTGGCCCTGAGCATGACACTGCCCTCGAGCCTGTATGACAGTGAGATTCCAACTTAAAAACAGACAAACAAAATAGCTAGAAAAGATATTCTATGCAAAAAGGAACCATAAAGGAGCTGAGTTGTCTATATTAATATCAGGTAAAATAGACTTTAAGACAAAAATTGTTACATGAGCTAAAGAACATCATATAATGATGAAAGCCTCAATCTGTCAAGAAGATATACTTTTTTTTTTGAGTTGGAGTCTTACTGTGTCTCCCAGACTGGAGTGCAGTGACGATCATGGCTCACTGCAGCCTCAAACTCCTGGGTTCAAGTGATCCTTCTGCCTCAGCCTCTCAAGTAACTGGGACTACAGGCACCACTTCACCCAACTAATTTCTGGAATTTTTGTGGAGACGAGGTGTCACCATGTTGCCCAGACCGGTCTCAAACTCTTGAGCTAACAGCCCTCCCGCCTCAGCCTCAGCCTCCCCACATGCTGGGATTAGAGCCACCACACCCAGCTTATCACTATCAATGTCTACATTAAAACTTAAGAAAGATTTCAAATCAGTAACCTAAGCTTCCACCATTAAGAAACTAGAAAACCAGGCACAGTGGCTCATGCCTGTATTCCCAGCTCTTAGCGAGGCTGAGACAAGTGGATGGCCTGAGACCAGGGTTTGAGACCAGCCTTAGCAACTTGACGAGACCTCGTCTCTACAATAAATCAAAAAATTAGCCAGGCTTGGTGGCCCATGCCTGTGGTTCCAGCTGCTTGGAAGGCTGAGGCGGGAGGATTGCCTGAGCCCAGCAGGTCGAGGCTGCAGTGGCCAGGAGGTTGACACTAGCGTGAGACTCCGACTCAAAAAAAAAAAAAAAGAAAGAGAGAAAAGAAAAGATGGCCGGGCTCAGTGGCTCAGCCTGTAATTCCAGCACTTTGGGAGGCTGAGGCGAGTGGATTGCCTGAACCCGTGGGTTCAAGATCAGCTCAGACAACTTGGCGAGACCTTGTCTCTACAATAAATCAAAAATTTGCCAGACGTGGTAGCACGTGCCTGTAGTTCCAGCTACTTGGAAGGCTGAGGTGGAAGGATCGCCAGAGCCCAGCAGGTTGACACTGGGGTGTCCATGAGTGTGCCGCGGCTCTCCAGCCTGGACGGTAGAATGAGACTCCAACTCAAAAAAAGAAAAAAAGAAAAACTATAAGAAGCAAGATGAAGGAAGGAAGTGATAAAGATCAGAACTGGTACAAGAGCAGACACATGGACCAATGGCACAGAATAGAGAGTCCAGAAATAAACTCAAACACCTACAACCAACTGATCTTTGCAAAGTAGACAAAAACATACACTGCAGAAAGGACACCCTACTCAACAAATGGTGCTGGGAAAACTGGATATCTACATGCAGAAAAGTGAAACTTGATCCCTCTCTCTCTCTCCATATACAAAAATTAACTCAAGATGGATTAAAGGGCCGGGCTCGATGGCTCAGCCTGTAATCCCACGCCTTGGGAGGCCAAGGTGAGTGAATTGCCTGAGCCTGCGGGTTTGAGACCTGCCTGGGCAACTTGGCAAGACCTTATCTCTACAATAAATCAAAAAAATTAGCCAGGTGTGGTAGTGTGCACCTGTAGTTCCAGCCACTTGGAAGGCTGAGGCGGAAGGATCGCCAGGAGCCCAGCAGTTCAAGGCTGCAATGGCCAGGAGCAGCCACTGCACTCCAGTCTGGGTGACAGAGTGAAACTCCAACTCAAAAAAAAAAAAAAAAAAAAATATGGATTAAAGACTTCAATGTCAGACCTAAAACCATAAAAATCCTAGAAGGAAACCTAGGAAAAACTTTTATGGACATCAGCCTAGGCAAATAATTTATGACTAAAACACCAAAAGCAAATGCAACTAAAACAAAAATAAATAAGTGGAACTTAATAAAACTAAAAAGCTTCTGCATGGCAAAAGAAATAATCAACAGAGCAAATAGGCAACCTACGGAATGGGAGAAGATATTCATAAACTATACATCTGATAAAGGACTAATATCCAGAATCTACAAGGAAAAAACCAAATAACTCCATTAAAAAATGGGCAAACAATATAAACAGACATCTCTCAAAAGAAAATATGCGAACGGCCAACAAACATCTGAAAAAAATGCTCAACATCACTCATAATCAGGGAAATGAACATTAAAACCACAATGAAATACCAACTTACACCAGTCTGAATGGCCATTATTTAAAAAAAAAACAGAAAAATGCAGATGCTGATGCAGATGTGGAGAAAAGGGGATACTTATACACTGTTGATTGGAGTGTAAATTAGTGCAACCTTTATGGAAAGTGTTATAGAGATTATGCAACGAACTAAAAGTAGATCTACCATTTGATCCAGCAATCCCACTACTAGGTATCTACCCTAAGGACAGAAGTCATTATATAAAAAAGACACCTGCACCTGCATGTTCATTGCAGCATAATTCACAATTGCAAAGATGTGGAATCAACCTAAATGCCCATCAACCAGTCAGTGGATAATGAAAATGTGGTGTATATAACCATGGACTACTACACAGTCATAAAAAAAGAATGAAATCAGGTCCTTTGCAGTACCATAAATGGAGCTGGAGATCATCATTCTAAGTAAATTGACTCAAAAGAAAACCAAACAAGCCGGGCTCCGTGGCTCAGACTGTCATCCCAGCGCTTTGGGAAGCTGAGGTGAGTGGATTGCCTGAACTCGCGGGTTTGAGACCCGCCTGGGCAACTTAGTGAGACCTCATCTTTACAATAAATAAATAAATTAGCCGGGCATGGTAGCGTGCGCCTGTAGTTCCAGCTACTTGGAAGGCTGAGGCGGAAGGATCGCTGGAGCCCAGCAGATCGAGCCTGCAGTGGCCAGGAGCGGTCGCTGCACTCCAGGCTGGCGACAGATTGAGACTCTGACTCAAAACCCCCCCCACCCAAAAAAAAAGAAAACCAAACACCATATGTTCTCACTCATATGTGGAAGCTAAACAGTCACAAAGATGAAAATAATAGACACTGGGAACACCAATTGGGGACGAGGTTTCAAAAACTACCTAATGAGCACAGTGTTCACTATCTGGGGAATGGGCCACCTGAGACCCAATCCCCACTGCTTCACAATATGTCCATGTAACAAACATGCATGTGTACCCCCGAATGTAAAATAAAAGAAAGAAAAAATAGATAGTAAATAAACCACTGTAATACTTGAAAAAAAAGATTAGGATAGGGAGAAGTGAAATAGGGAATAGTAAAATTACAGAGAAAATCAACAAAATTAAAATTTATTCTTTAAAAAGATCAAGAAAAGTGACAAACATTTAGCTAGATTGACCGAGGAAAAGAAAGAAAAAACTCAAATTATTAAAATCAGGAATGAGGCCGGGCTCGGTGGCTCAGCCTGTAATCCCACGCCTTGAGAGGCTGAGGTGAGTGGATTGCCTGACCCCGCGGGTTTGAGACCCACCTGGGCAACTCGGCGAGACCGCATCTCTACAATAAATCAAAAATTAACCAGATGTGGTAGTGCGCGCCTGTAGTTCCAGCTACTTGGAAGGCTGAGGCGGAAGGATCGCCGGAGCCCAGCA
>NW_007064585.1:11994-13557 GCF_000164805.1 Carlito syrichta | reverse complement strand
CACTCACCTCAGCCTCCCAAAGCGCTGGGATTACAGGCTGAGCCACCGAGCCTGGCTCAGCAACATAAACTATTAAAACTGACTCAAGTAGAAACAGAAAGCCTGAATAGACCTATAGCAAGTATAGTGACTAATTGAAAACCTTCCAACAAAGAGAAGTCCAGGAATAGATGCTTTCACTAATCTATTCTTCCAAACATTTAAAGAAGAATTAGGCCGGGCTCAGTAGCTCAGCCTGTAATCCCAGTGCTTTGGGGGGCCCGTTTGAGTGGATTGCCTGAGCCCGCGGGTTCAAGACCTACCCAGGCAACTTGGCAAGACCTTATCTCTACAATAAATAAAAAATTATCCGTGTGTGATAGCGTGCGCCTGTAATTTCGGCTACTTGGAAGGCCGAGGTGGAAGGATAGCCGGAGCCCAGCAGGCGAGGCTGCGGTGGCTGGGAGCATGCCACTGCACTCCAGTCTGGGCGACAGAGTGAGACTCCAACTCAAAAAATAAAAAAATAAAGAAGAATTAATGCCAATTCTTCTCAAACTCTTCAAAACAACAACAACAACAAAAGAGGAGAATCACTTACTAATTCATTCCATGAGGCTATTATTATCCAAAGCTAGACAAACATGTCACAAGTGAAGAAACTCCACAGACCAATATCTTTTATGAATCTAGATGAAAAGAACTCCCAACAAGATACTAGTAAACAAATCCAGCATCACATAAAAAAGATATTACACTGTGACCAGCTGGGTTTTATTCTAGAAATGCAAGGTTGGTTCAACATAGAAAAATCAATCAACATAATACACTGTATTAATAGACTAAAAGAAAAAAACATGATTGTCCCAATAGACATAGAAAAATACTTTGACAAAATTAGGACGGACTTGGTGGCTCAGCCTGTAATCCCAGCACTTTGGGAGGCCGAGGCAAGTGGATTGCCTGAGCAGGCAGGTTCAAGACCAGCCCAGGTAACTTGGTGAGATCTCCTCTCTACAGTAAATCAAAAAATTAGCCAGGTGTGGTAGTGAGTGCCTGTAGTTCCGGCTACTTGGAAGGCTGAGTCCAAAGGATTGCTAACGCCCAACAGGTTGATGCTGGGGTGGCCATGAGCATGCCACTGCACTCCAGCCTGAGTGACTCCAACTCAAAAAAAAAAGAAAGAAAGAAAGAAAGAAAGAAAGAAAGAAAGAAAGAAAGAAAGAAAGAAAGTATTTTGACAAAATCCAACATCCTTTAATGATAAAAACACACAATAAACTAGAAATAGGAAAAGAATTTTTCAGTCTAATGAAGTATAAAAAATCCACAGTTAACATCATACTTAATGGTCAAAGACTGAAAACTTTTTCCCTAAGATTAAGAGCAAAACAGGAAGCCAGGCTCGGTGGCTCAGCCTATAATCCCGTGCCTTTGGGAGGCTGAAGTGAGTGGATTGCCTGAGCCCACGAGTTCGGAACCAGCCTGGGCAACTTGGTGAGACCTCATCTCTACAATAAAATTAAAAAATCAGCTGGGCATGGTAGCACATGCCTGTAATTCTGGCTACTCGGAAGGCTGAGG
>NW_007064585.1:3080-11776 GCF_000164805.1 Carlito syrichta | reverse complement strand
TCCAACTCAAAAAAAAAAAAAAAAGAGCAAAACAAGGATGTTACTCTTGCTATTTCTATTTAACACTGTATTAGTGGTTCTAGCCAGAACAATTAGATGAAAAAGAAGAAAGAAAGAAAAGTCATCCTCCTTGGTAGGCTGAGGTGAGTGAATTGCCTGAGCCCACAGTTCGAGACCCGCCTGGGCAACTTGGTGAGACCTCATCTCTACAATAAATCAAAAATTAGCCAGATATGGTAGCGCACGCCTGTAGTTCCAGCTACTTGGAAGGCTGAGGCGGAAGGATCGCCGGAGCCTAGCCAGTCGAGGCTGTGGTGGCCGGGAGCAGCCACTGCACTCCAGTCTGGGTGACAGAGTGAGACTCCAACTAAAAAATAAAATAAAATAAAATAAGGAAGTGAAACTATATTTGCAGAAACTATATTTGTTAAGAGCTGGGATTTTGCTATATTGCCCAGGATGGAGTGCAGTGTCTATTCATGGGCATGATCCCACTACTGATCAGTTTAGGAGTTTTGACCTGCTCTGTTTCTGACCTGGACAGGATCACCTCTCCTTGTGCAAACTGGTAGCCCTCTGTTTCTGGGAGGTCACCAGGAAGAATTGCCTGAGACTGGAGGTTGAGGCTGCAGTGAGCTGTGATTGTGCCATGGCACTCCAGCCTGGGCAAAAGAGTGAAACCCTCCAACTCAAAAAATATTTTTAAATAAAAATAACATACTTAGGAATAAATTGAAACAAAAAAGTATAAGACTTGTATACTGAAAACTACAAAACATTATTTTATAGTTAAAACACTGTTAAAATAAAGAAGACCTAAATAAATGAAAAAAAATCTTTGGTTCTCAGATTGAATAACATAAGATAGTAGAGATGGCAATACTCCCCAATTTCATCTACAGATTCAGTTTAATCCCTTTCAAAATTTCAAGCATCTTTTTTGCAGAAAAGGATAATCTGATCCTAAAATTCATATGGAAGTGCGAAAGACCCTAAATACCCTAACAATCTTAAAAAAGAACAAAGTTGGAGATTCACACTTCCTGATTTCATCACCCACCACGAAGCGGCATAAAGATGACACAGAGACTACCGGAACAGTTGGGAGTCCAGAGATAAAGTCTTGCATTAACAATTGACTTTTGACAGTGGTGTCAAGACCATTGTGATGGTTAATTTTATTATTATTATTATTATTTTTTGCTGTTGAGAGAGACGTGGTCTCACTCTTGTTACACAAGCTGTAGTGCAGAGATGCAGCCACAGCTCACTGCACCCTCAAGCTCCTGGACTCAAGTGATTCTCCTGCCTCAGCCTCTTGTGCAGCTCGGATTGCAGGCATGAGCCACCACCCCTGACTAACTTTTTGATTTTTTGTAGAGGCGAGGTCTTGCTATGTTGTCCAGGCTGGTCTCGAACTCCTGACCTCAAGTGATCCTCCCACCTCGGCCTCGCCATGTGCTGGGATGACAGGCCTGAGCCACTGCATCTGGCCAGAAGCCTAGTACGTTCTTTTTTAATTTTAGTTTAATTTTATTATTATTATTTTTTGAGTTGAAGTCTCACTCTGTCTCTCAGACTGGAGTGCAGTGGCCGCTCCCGGTCACTGCAGCCTCGACCTGCTAGGCTCCGGCGATCCTTCCGCCTCAGCCTTTCAAGTAGCTGGAACTACAGGCGCGCGCTACCACGCCCGGCTAATTTTTTGATTTATTGTAGAGATGAGGTCTCGCCAAGTTGCCCAGGCAGGTCTCGAACCCGCGGGCTCTGGCAATTCACTCACCTCAGCCTCCCAAGGCGCAGGATTACAGGCTGAGCCACCGAGCCCAGCTCATTCTTTTATTATTATTATTATTTTTTGAGTTGGAGTCTCACTCTTTGTCACCCAGGCTGGAGTGCAGTGGCATGCTCACAGACACTGCAGCCTCGACTTGTGATCCTTCCGCCCAGCCTTCCAAGTAGCTGGAACTACAGACACATACCACCATGCCCAGCTAGTTTTTGTGATTTATCGAAACGAGGTCTCACCTGGGTTTCCTTTCTTAAGCAAAGTAACATCTTCCAGTACCTGGAGTGCAGTGATCGATCTGCCAATGTCTCTGTCCTTGTGAGCAAAGACCGTCAGAAGCAGTTTGCTTTCAGCTGACACGAGGAGCCATTTGCTTCGCTGAACTACCTCGGGAGACATCTGCTCTCTAGCCTCATGTCACGGTTTAGTTCACAGGGATCTTGACTGCTTTTCCTTCTGCAAGACAGCACACTGGTTCGTGACACTGATGATGCTATGCTGATTGAACCCAATGAACAAGACAGCCACCACTCCAGACTTGTTGGTAAGACGTGTCAGAGGGTGGGAAGTAAACCTGACAAAAGTTCAGAGGCCTTCTACCTTGGTAAAAGTTGGGAAACTTCTGTCAACATGTTCCCCTTTTTTGTTTTTGAGACAGAGTCTGACTCTGTCACCCAGGCTGGAGTGCAGTGGTGTGATCATAGCTCACCACAGCCTCCAATTCCTGTGCTCAAGTGATCCTCCTGCCTCAGTCTCTCAAGTAGCTGGGACTATAGATGCCAACACATCCAGCTTGTGTGTGTGTGTGTGTGTGTGTGTGTGTTTACAGACGAGGTCTCACTATGTTGCCCAATTGGTCTCGGACTCCTGGCCTCAAGGGATCCTCCTGCCTCAATCTCCTGAGTAGCAGGGGCTATAGGCACCACCACGCCCAGCCAATTTTTTACTTTTTGTAGAGATAGGATCTCACTATATTGCCCAGGCTGGTCTTGATCTCTTGGCCTCAAGCAATTCTCCTGCCTTGGCCTCCCAAAGTGCTGGGATTACAGGTGTGAGCTACCCTGCCTGACCGGGAAAGCTGCTAGCTTTAAGAGACTCCCAGAGGCCAGGCTTATAGGTTCAGCCTGTAATACCAGCACTCTAGGAGGCCAAGGTGAGTGGATTGCCTGAGCCTGCAGGTTTGAGATTAGCTGGGCAACTTGGTGAGACCTCATCTCTACAATAAATTAAAAAAAAAATTAACCAGGTGTGGAAGCACACATCAGTCGTTCCAGCGACTTGAAAGTCTGAGGTGGAAGGATGGCTGGAGCCCACTACATCCAGCCTGTTTACTGAGGAAAAATAATCTCTTCAACAAAAGCTGCTGGGACATCTGGATAACCACATGCAAAATAATGAATTTGGAGATATCAGGGGTGCATGGGCACAGACGAAATACCATGTGTGGACAAAGGGGTAGAGGTCACCTCCTGTAAGCCGAGGAGAGAGTCCTCAGAACTAAACCAAACCTGGTAATACCTTGATCTTGGACTTGTAGCCTCCAGAACCGTGAGAAAATAAATTTCTGGGTTTTTTTTTTGTTTTGGGGGGTTTTTTTTGAGTTGGAATCTTACTCTGTCACCCAGGCTGGGGTGCAGTGGCACAATCACAGCCACCCCAGGGTCGACCTGCTCGGCTCCGGCAATCCTTCCGCCTCAGCCTTTCAAGTAGCCGGAACTACAGGTGCGTGCTACCATGCCCGGCTAGTTTTTTATTTATTGTAGAGACGTGGTCTCACCAAATTGCCTGGGCAGGTCTCAAAGCAGTAGGCTCAGGCAATCCACTCACCTCGGCCTCCCAAAATGCTGGGATTACAGGCTGAGCCACCAAGCCAGGCCAATTTCTGTTGTTTAAGCTACCCTCTCCCAAAGAATGGGGAATGCTACCTCACGCCTTATACAAAAGTTATTTCAGAATGAATCAAAGACCTACATAAGAGCTAAAGCCAGGCTGAGTGCCATTACTCATGCCTATCGTCCAAGCACTTTGGGGTTCGAGATCAACCTGGGCAACATAGCAAGACCTCATCTCTACAAAAAAATTAGAAATTAGCTGGGCAGGGTGGTGTACATCTGTAGTTCCAGCTACTTGGGAGGCTGAAGTGGAGGATTGCCTGAGCCCAGCAAGAAAATAATTTTTCAAAAAGGACTAAAACCATAACATTTTTTCTTTTTTTTTGAGTTGGAGTCTCACTCTGTTGCCCAGGCTGCAGTGCAGTGGCATGCTCACAGTCACCGCAGCCTCGACCTGCTGGGCTCCGGCGATCCTTCCGCCTCAGCCTTCCGAGTAGATGGAACTACAGGTGCGTGCCACCATGCCCAACTAATTTTTTTTTAATTTATTGTACAAATGAAGTCTCACCAAGTTATGCAGACTGGTCTCAAACCTCTGGACTCAGGCAATCCTCTCGCTTCAGTCTCCCAAATTGCTGGGATTATAGGCGTGGGCCACTGGCCCCCTCAAGTCTTTAATTTTTTTTTTTTTTGAGTTGGAGTCTAAATCCATCCCCCAGGCTGGAGTGTAGTGGCATGTTCACAGCCACCTCAGCCTTGACCTGCTGGACCCAGGTGATCCTTCCATCTCAGTCTTCCAAGTTAGGTGGAACTACAGGCATGTGACACCACACCCAGCTAATTTTTTTGGCTTATTGTAGAGACGAGGTCTCACCATGTTGCCCAGGCTGGTCTTGAACCCTTGGGCTCAGGTAATCCTCTGGCCTCTGCCTCCCAAAGTGCTGGGATAACAGGCATGAGCTGCCGCTCCAGCAATTTTTTTTTTTTTTTTTTTTTTTAGAAACAAGATCTGGCTCTGTGTCCCGGGATGGAGTGCACAATCACAGCTTACTGCAGCTTCAAACTCCTGGACTCAAGCAACCCTCCCACCTCAGTCTCCCAAGTAGCTGGGACTACAGACGTGCGCCACTGCACCTGCTTATACATCATTTCTTGAAGAGGATGCTGTGAGTTTGTCACACAGATCTCCTTTCTACATGGCCCCTTGTGGATTGCTCTTGGCCAAACTGCCTCAACAGGTCTGTCACGTCCCACCCAAATACACCCCCCAGGGAAGCCCGTGCCAATGACCAACTGGCATGGGGTGCGAAAGACTTGACCCACCCCCTCAGCCGGCCCCCCCTTCTCATCCTGTTTCCCTCCCTACTTCACAAGTGTCTCCCTAGAGTGCCCACACCCAGACCCACATGCCCATGAATCCCTATCTCAGGCTCAGCTACTAGCAAGCCCACCCTGTGCCAGGGCAGATGTCAGCCATCTGAGGGCAAGAACCATGTTGATCTTGTTCTCCATGGTATGCCCAAGGCCTGGTACCATGCTGGGCACACAGTAGGAGCTCGATAAATATTTCAATGGACGACTCATGACTCCATGTTACTGCCTGGGAAGAACAAGGAAGGCTTCCTATTCCCCACATCCCCAACTTTCTAGGGTGAAGGGATGGCTAAAAGAAGGACCGACTTTCAAAACATCTCCTGCCCTGGCGTGGCTCTTCTGCAAACTCAGGACCCCTCACATCTTCATCCCTCTGAGCATTTGGAAACTGAGTTAGAACTCTCCAGAGGGACAGAAACAGCAGGGTGTCTATAAAGATCTAGGTTGGGCATGGTGGCTCGTGTCTATAACCCCAGCACTTTGAGAGGCCAAGGTATGACGATTGCTTGAGGCTAGGAATTCAAGACCAGCCTGGGCAACAAAGTGAGACCTTGTCTCTAAAAAAATTTGAAAAATTAGCTGGACATGGTGGGGCCTGTAGTCTCAGCTACTTGGGAGGCTGAGGAGGGAGGCTGTGGTGAGCTGTGACTGTGCCATGGCACTCCAGCCCGGGCGACAGAGTGAGACTCCAACTCAAAAAAAAAAAAAAGATCTATATCTGGAAAGAGATTTTTCTCTTCTTTCCTTCCTTTCCTTCCTTCCTTTCAGTTGAAGTCTCACACTGTCGCCCAGGTTGGAGTGCAATGGCACAATCATGGTCACTACAACCTTGACCTGCTGGGCTCAGGTGATCCCTCTGCCTCAGCCTTCCAGGTAGTTGCAACTACAGGGAGTGCCACCACGCCCGACTAATTTTTTGCTTTATTGTAGAGATGAGGTCTCACCATGTTGTCCAGGCTGGTCTCATACCCCTGGGCTTAGGCAGTCCCCTTGCCTCGGCCTCCCAAAGTGCTGGGATTCCGGGCATGAGCCACCACACCCAGCTAACTTTTCTTTTTGTAGAAATGGGGTTTCACTGTGTTACCCAGACTGGTCTCAGGTGATCCTCCCACCTCAGCTTCCCAAAGCACTGGGATTATAGGTGTGAGCCTTCATTTCTAGCTCCCTCTCCCTCTCCTCTTTCTCTTCCTTCCTTCCTTCCTTTCTTTCTTCCTTTCTTTCTCTCCAGTCAGAGTCACTCTGTCACCCACACTGGAGTACAGCGGAATGATCATGATGGTCATGGTTCATGGCAGCCTCCACCCGCTGGGACTCAGGCAATCCTTCTACCTCAGCATTCCAAGCCCTGGGACTACAGGCACCATCATGCCTGCCTAATTTTTTATTTTTTTTATTTTTGTAGAGACAAGGTCTCCCTACATTGCCCAGGCTGGTCTCGAACACCTGGGCTCCAGCAGCCTGCCCAACTAGGCCTCCCAAAGTGCTGGGAGTACAGGCATGAACCACTGTGCCCGGCCTGTTTTTCTTTTCCAAGATGGTTTTCTGGGTGGTGAGGCGAATGTCTGTTCAATTCCTTTGCCTTTTTTAAATTGGGGCATTGATCCTTTATTACTGGCATAAAAATTCTTTTTATATTCTGGGTATAAGTCCCTTGTCAGATCTATGATTTGCAAATGTTTTCTCCCATTCTGTAGACTTTTTAACTTTTTTTTTTAGTAAGAGTCTCACTCTCTTGTCCAGGCTAGAGTGAAATGGCACAATCACAGCTCACTGCAGCCTTGACCTGTCATCCCAGCATTTTGGAAGGCTGAGGTAGGAGAATTGCTTGAGCTCAGGAGTTCAAGACTAGCCTTGGCAACATAGTGAGGTCTCACCTCTATAAAAAAATAAAAAAAGAAGCTAGGCGTGGTGGCATGTTAGTCCTCTTTTTCACTTTCTTGATGGAATCATTTTAGTGCAGAAGTTTTACTATTTATTCTATTTTATTTAGTCTTTTTTTTTTTTTAATTGGAGTCTCACTCAGTCGCCCAGACTAGAGTGCAGTGGCCACTCCCAGCCACCGCAGCCTCAACCTGCTGGGCTCCGGCAATCCTTCTGCCTCAGCCTTCCGAGTAGCCAGAATTACAGGCATGCGCTACCACGACTGGCTGATTTTTTGATTTATTGTAGAGATGTCTCGCTGCCCAGGCGGGTCTCAAACCCGCGGGCTCAGGCAATCCACTCACCTTGGGCTCAGGCAATCCACTCACCTCAGCCTCCCAAAGGTGCAGGATTACAGGCTGAGCCACCGAGCCCAGCTGTTTTTTTTGTTTTTTTTTTTAGTTGGAGTCTCACTTTGTTGCCCAGGCCAGAGTGCCATGGCACGCTCATGGCCACCACAACCTCGACCTGCTGGGCTCAGGCGATCCTTCCACCTCAGTATGCCAAGTAGCTGAAACTACAGGGCACACCAACATGGTTGGCTAATTTTTTGATTTATTGTAGAGTTGAGATCTTGCCAAGTTGCCCAGACTGGTCTTGAACTCGTGGGCTCAGGCAATCCTCTCACCTTGTCCTCGCAAAGTGCTAAGACTATAGGCGTGAGCCACTGCACCTGACCTATTTAGTTATTTTTAAAATTAGAGGTGAAGTCTCTCTATATTGCCCATGCTGGTCTTGGACTCCTGGGCTCCTGTGATCCTCCTGCCTTGGCCTCCCAAAGTGCTGGGATTATAGGTGTGAGCCACTGTGCCTGGCCAAACTTTTACAGTTGCTGAAGTCTGATTTACTTGTTTTCTTTTCTTTTCTTTCTTTCTTTTTTTTTTTTTTGAGTTGGAGTCTCACTCTGTCACCCACGCTAGAGTGCAGTGGCATGTTCATAGCCACCCCAGCGTCAACCTGCTGGGCTCTGGCGATCCTTCTGCCTCAGCCTTCCAAGTAGCTGAAAGTACAGGCACATGCTACCACACCCGGCTAATTTTTTTGGATTTATTGTAGAGATGAGGCTTCACCATGTTGCCCAGGCTGGTCTCAAACCCTTGAGCTCAGGAAATCCTCTCCCCTCGGCCTCCCAAAGTGCTGGGATTACAGGTTTGAGGCACCACACCTGGCACCTGTTTTCTTTTGTCGCCTGTGCTTTGGGCATCATATCTAAGTAGCCATCACCTAATGCAAGGCCCAGGGATCTGCTCTTTTATGAGAGGGACCCAAAAAAGTCCAGGAATTTATTTATAAAAAATGGCGAAGCTGAGTGCGGTGGCTCACGCCTGTAATCCTGGCACTTTAGGAGGCGGAGGCAAGAGGATTGCTTGAGCCCCTGGGTTCGAGACCAGCCTGAGCAACATGGCAAGACCTCATCTCTACAATAAAAATAAAAATAATTAGCTGGGTGTGGAGGTGTATGCCTGTAGTTCCAGCTACTTGGAAGGCTGAGGCAAAAGGATTGCCTGAGCCCAGCAGGTCGAGGTTGCAGTGTCCACAAGTGTGCCACTGCACTCCAACTTGGGCCACAGAGTAGCTCCAAATAAAAAAACAAAAATAGAAAATAAGAAATTGTATATTTATTCGTTCATGTTTAATCTTTAGGCACCTCCAAAGTACTCTCTGCCTGATGCAATACATTTTTTGAGACACTTTTTCCACTGCTCAAGACAGTTTTGTTTTTTGGTTTTTTTTTGAGTTGGAGTCTCACTCTCTCGCCCAGACTGGAGTGCAGCGGCCGCTCC
>NW_007064585.1:0-2972 GCF_000164805.1 Carlito syrichta | reverse complement strand
CCAGGCGGGTCTTGAACCTGCGGGCTCAGGCAATCCACTCGCCTCGGCCTCCCAAAGGCGCGGGATTACAGGCTGAGCCACCGAGCCGGGCTCAAGACAGTTTTTGAACTCGTCCATGTCGATGCCTTTTAGTACTTCTGCTGTTTTTTGTTCCACTACTTCCACATCGGCAAAACATTCCACTTTGAGGACTTTTTTCATCCAGGGAAACAGAAAAAAAAGGCTCTTGGGGTCACATCAGTGAATAGAGAGGGTGGGGCACGGGGGTCAGGCCGCTTTTTGTCAAAAACTGCTGAACACTCAGCTCGGTGTGGGCAGGTGCACTTGTCAAACATCCATCATGAAATGGACAAACATGTTGAAAGAATCTCAAAAAAAAAAAAATTAACTGAGGACGAACGCAGCCTCTCACAATAACACTGGCTGGTCCACAGAGGTCGATGGGTTCCCAGAACACTTACCTAGCGGGGAAGTCCGGACTACAAGGGCCCGCCCTCCAAAAGAGAATTCCAGGTTATTTTGGGTCCCCACACACGTGGCAGGGCTCCAGTTCCGTTCTTTTGCAGGTGGATATCCAGCTGTCCCAGCATCATGTGTCAATCACACTGCACACTGTCCTCTCACCCATCGCACCGTCTTGACAACCTGGTTAAATGCCTTGTTAGTGTAAGTGCCACACAAAATTGGAGACGTATTAGGCAGAACAACGATTATGTACCTGAAACCCAAATGTAACTGGACGTTCTGGTTGTGTATTTACTGGCTCCAACAACTCTATACTGGCATCTAGTGGGGGGAGGCCGGGGCTGCTCAGCATCCTGCCAAGCACCGGAGAGGCCCCCTGCCCCGCCACTCCCTGAAAATGAGTGATCTGGCCCCAGATGTTGCTGATGCTGAAGATGCAAAACCTTAGTGTGAAACAGAGGCGTAGCGTCAGGGGCACCCAGCATCCCAGCGACTCTGAAGGCAGGTGATACCAGCCATTTCTGGAATACAGACGGAAGTTTGGGCCAGCCAAGTGGGCTGTCTGCATCTGGCGTGGGGTCCGGGCGGTGGCATCCACCTGGATACTCTATAAAGTCACCCAGGATAATTTGTCCCAGAAGGAACAAAAAGCTCTTCAAAGGACCCGAGCATCCCTGTATGCAGGCCTCTCGGATCTGAGGGGCTCAGGCTCTGAGAACCACCCCCCACCCCTACCTAGGCACTCAGCATTTAAGCTCCACTCCAGAGGGATTTTTGTAAGGTTGAGAATAAAAACAGTGCTTGGTCTGATCACACTCTCATCACTGGAGGGTCCATGGACACTTTTATTTATCGGGTCACTAGTTTTTATTTATTTGTTTGTTTGTTTGCTTGTTTGTTTTTAGGGAGGAGGTCTTGCTCTGTTGCCCAGGCTGGCACAGTCATAGCTCACTTCAGCCTCAAAATCCTGGCCTCAGGTAATCCTCCCGCCTCAGCCTTCTGAGTAGCTGGGATTGCAGGCATGTGCGCCGCCACTCCCGGCACTAATTCTTTTAAAAAACCTAACACTATAGTCAGAGGTTCGTATTCAAGGGCTTAGCACCTTAGGATTCAACACGCTGGCAAAGAAATGTCTTTGAAAAAAAATTATTTTAATAACAATCAACAATAAAATGTAATACAAACTGGAGAAACAGTACAATATAACTATTTACATAGCATTTACCTTGTATTGGGTATTATCAGTCACCTAGAGATGATTTAAAGGATGCGGGAGTGTAGTGAGATGCAAAAAGGATACCATTTACTATTTATTTATTTATTTTGAGTGGGGTCTCACTGTCACCCAGGTTGGAGTGCAGAGGCACACTCACGGCCACTTCAGCCCGGACCTGCTGGGCTCAGGTGATCCTTCCACCTCAGCCTTCCAAATAGCTGGAACCACACGCCCAGATAATTTTGTTTTGTTTTGTTTTGTTTTGTTTTGAGTTGGAGTCTCACTCTGTCGCCCAGACTGGAGTGCAGTGGCCGCTCCCGGCCACCGCAGCCTCGATCCGCTGGGCTCCGGCGATCCTGCCGCCTCAGTCTTCCAAGTAGCTGGAACTACATGCCCGCGCTACCACGCCCGGCTAATTTTTGATTTATTGTAGAGATTTATTTATTGTAGAGATGTATTTATTTAGAGATTTACTGTAGAGATGAGGTCTCGCCAAGTTGCCCAGGCAGTTATTAAGCTCTATTGCTAGTAAGATAAGTGCTCCACAGTTAGGTGCAAGAGAATATTGTTTGTTAATGGGGAGAATTCTAAAATGTTTTTCTTTATTGCATTTCCATCTAATAAGGAATACCAATGCTGTGCAGTTTTCATTTATGAATAAGCACGGACAGCCTTTGTTAAACTTGTGGTTAATGTGGGTCTTTCTTGGGACACGCTATTCAAGGGTGCGCTGTGCTGCTATTCATTGGCAGTCTGTATTAGGTTGGCTTTGTGCATGCTGTCATACCTGATTCTCAGAGTTTCCCTTTATTTACACTGTACTAGTCCGGGAGCATTTGGTGAAGAGAGTACAACTTCATGTGCTACACTGAGTGAAACCAGATCTCCACAGCCCAACGTGGAAATATGATTAATACAGACTTAGCAACTTCTATGGCTCCAATGTTTGTTCCTATAAACAGAACTTTCATGAATATTCCTGTAACTAAATGTCATATTTAATTATTTATTTAGAATCAATTTATTTTAAAAAGAGTAGTTTAAGCCAGGTTCAGTGGCTCAACCTGTAATTCCGCACCTTTGGGAGGCTGAGGTGAGTGGATTGCCTGAGCCTGCGGGTTCGAGACCTGCCTGGGCAGCGAGACCTCATCTCTACAATAAATCAAAAAATCAGCCAGGTGTGGTAGTGCGCGTTTGTAATTACGGCTACTTGGAAGGCTGAGGCGGAAGAATCGCCAGAGCCCAGCAGGTCAAGGTTGCAGTGGCCGGGAGCGGCCACTGCACTCCAGTC
>NW_007064584.1:0-1716 GCF_000164805.1 Carlito syrichta | reverse complement strand
TGATCTCAAACCAGGTGAAGTGGGGACCAAAGGGAGACCCAAACTTTACCTGTACGATGAAGACTTGTATCTCTAATCTTGAATTGTACCCCACATCTTTAAAATAAAAAAATGGAACATAAATAATGAAATGGAAGTAAATTTTTCCCCATTAGTAGTTAATTTAAATGTAAATGCATTAAAACTGCCCAGTTAAAAGGGATACCTTGCCAAATGGATTGAAAAAATAGCAGGATGTAGCTATATGCTGTCTATAAGAGAATGACTTTAAATCTAAGGGCACAGATAGGTCTAAAGTGAAAAGATGGAAAAATATATTCCATGCAATTAATATGTAAGAAAATAGCAGGGGTGGCTATGCTAATATTAGATAAAATATGAATAAACCTAAAGACAAAAGCTGTTACAAGATACAAAAAGGAAGTCATATAAAAATAAAAGGGTCATTTAATATAGTAAATATAATAATGAGAAACATATAGGAACCAATCATTAATGCTCCTAAATATTTGAAGCATTGAAAGAATTAGAAAGAGAAATAGAATAGTTTACAATAACAGTAAGAAGCTTCAATTCTCCACTATCATTTATGAATATTAAAATCAGACAGAATATCAACAAGTACATAGAAGTAGTAAACAAGATTATCGACCAATTGGACCTTACAAATACACACACACATGTATGTGTGTGTATGTGTGTATTACTGATGAATTCTACTTAACATTTAAAGAAGAATTATCTTCAGACCTCCTCAAATGCTCCAAAACACTGAAAATAAATGCCCCTGCTCACATATGTGTGTGTATGTGTGAATATATAACAATCTACCCAACAACAGTAGAATGCATTTTTATGTAAATATGGAAAATTTAACCAGGATAAGGCATATGTTAGGCCACAAAAAAGTTTTAATAAATTTAAAAGAGATTTAAAACATGCAAAATGTCTTTTCTGATTATAATGAAAATAAACCAGAAATCAACTGCAGGAAAAAATTCCCAAAATTCACAAATGTGTGGAATTAAAAAATTATCTTAACCAATGGATGAAAGAAATCACAATAGAAATTAGAAAATATCTTAAGATAAATGAAAATAGATACATGGCATACACAGAATGCAGAGAAAGCAGTGCTATGAGAAAAATTTAACTGTGAATGCTCACCTTACAAAGAAATAATGATTACAAATCAACAACCAAATTTTACATAGAAGAAACTATAAAAAGAAGAGTAGACTAAACCTAAAGATAACAGAAGTAAGGATATTAAAAATATCAGAGCAGAAATAAATAATATAGAGGATTTTAAAAGTTAAAAATCAACAAAACCAAAAGTTGGATCTGTGAAATGATCAACAAACTTGGTAAGCCCTAAACCAGATAGAAAAAGGGAAAAAGAGAGTGAGAGAAATAAAACTCAAATAATACAATCAGAAAACCTCTTCATGAAGAGGCTCCTAGGACCAAAGGATGTCACTGGTGAATTATACTTAATATTTAAAGAAGAATTGACATCATTACTCCTCAAATGCTCCAAAAAATTGAAGAGAAAATTATTCGGCTAAACTCATTCTATCAGTTTCGCAAAAATGAGTTCTACATATGCTTTATATTCTGTAAAGTCAGAAAAGGACACTAAAAGAAAGAAAACTATGGATTATTTATTTATTTATTTATTTATTTATTTTTGAGTTGGAGTCTCACTCTGTCGCC
>NW_007064583.1:0-1938 GCF_000164805.1 Carlito syrichta | reverse complement strand
GTTTTGTATATATTTAAATATTTGTCAGATTAATTAAGCTAAAATTCAGCCATGATCATGTTAAAATATTAAGAAAGGAAAATACATTTTGCTCTTTGCAAAGACAATTAAATACATTAGTTGATCCTCTCCTCTTTCCAAATCCCAAGCATCACAGTTCATCTAGATGTCCTCATTTATTAGAATTATTTTTCAGACAATGATGCTCATATAAAGGATCCAGTACTTTGCATTTCAGTCCTCCTTCATAGCAAGCTCAAGTGAAAAATTTTTCATATTTCTTATCACATTCCCTGCCAGAAATGTCAATTAAATCAGCAACATGCATGATGACTTAGAAATACTCAGGGCCACTTCCTATTTCTTTTATACTGGATCTTTTTCCTAGTTTTTAAAGTTAGTTATGTTATATAAAGAAAGAAATGCCAAAGAAGAATTTGACTTTGATAATCACATTCACTTTTACAATCTATTATAAAGAATTCTGTGTGCTGAATTGAGGCATATTACATTAAGTTAAGGTGCGGGGAGCAACAGACTTTTCCATCAGCTAACAGACACCATGTAATTACATACAAAAGAAGAACAGGTACATATTTCCCTTCTTATACTTCTGAAATACAAACTAAACATGCAGTTTTTGTGACTCATTTGGTGACAAAACCTGATCTTGACCTGAACTGAATTGAACTGGTCTAAGGCTATTTATTTATTCTACTTGGTATGAATGTTTACAATTCTTACTGAAAAATTATAGATACCTTTGATTACATGTTGCTATTCCAGGCAGGTATAAACTCTTACAAATTTCTAATACATTCTAAAAAATATCTAGGTCTCAACACCTTTGACCCTATAAGCTTTGGGAAGGAGATTATCAATTTCTAAATTAGTGTCCTTGCCTTCCAGCAGCTTGTAGTTTACTGAGGTATGACAGGAAACACTGCCCTTAAAAAGATAGTCAAATATAGTTACTAAAAGTTTACCAGTTGGTAGATATCCACATTCACACAATATAAAACCATGTTTTATATATAATATATAGTATGAATTTTGTATTACAGGAGACAAGTAGTATTAGATTAGAATGACTAGTGATGTTAGAGTTTTCAGAAAGTAGAATTTGTTCCCTCTTCTTTGTCTGAATTTATTTAATAAAATACAGCAAAACCACAGCTAATAAGAAAACTTCTGTACATACACCAAAGGAAAAATATAAAACAGTAAAATGTTGAAAAAGCTCTCCAACAAGTGTATTCTTTTTCCATGTAAAAGAAAGCTATTTTGAGGACGGAGCAATGTAATAAGCTTAGAGCAAAGAACCAAATAGAATTTAGTTGGCTTTTACTTCTTCCCTTACTAAATTTGATTTAAGTCCAGTTATTTAAAAATCTGTAAGCCTGCTTTATTATCTGTAAAATATTAATAATAAAAGTAGCTACCACACAGAGTTGTTAGACAATGATATTGGGTAATGCACCTACTGGCAGATGCCTGGCACAGTGGAAGCAAGCAGTAAATGCTCCTTGGTATGGAGTTATTCTCATCTGGGTTCAGTGGACGAAGATATTCTTAGGCTCTGTAATTCTACATAATTCTTAGCTACTCAAGAGAATTATTTTCATTGCATATTCGTTTTCCCTTTGATAGACTAAATTGTTCCCTAATCTTTTTTTTTTTTTTTGAGTTGGAGTCTCACTCTGTCGCCCAGACTGGAGTGCAGTGGCCGCTCCCGGCCACCGCAGCCTCGACCTGCTGGGCTCCGGCGATCCTTCTGCCTCAACCTTCTGAGTAGCCAGAATTACAGGCATGTACTACCACGCCCGGCTGATTTTTTTTTTTAATTTATTGTAGAGATGAGGTCTTGCTACCCAGGTGGGTCTCGAACCCACGGGCTCAGGCAATCCACTCACCTCAGCCTCCCAAAGGCACGGGATT
>NW_007064582.1:0-2775 GCF_000164805.1 Carlito syrichta | reverse complement strand
GGTGGCCACTGCTGCAGCCCCTGCTGGTGAAAAGTGACGGTTTCTTGGGCAGGTTGGTGGAGCAGGGTCCTGAGGCTGAGGAATCAGGGATCTTTCCTCTCCCTGGGCCTGAAGAAGACCCTGCTTTGGGGAGTGAGTTGGGTGGGCAATCTTCAGTCCACCCCTCTGCCCTTCCCTCCCTTAGGACCCTAACTCAAACCCAGCCCTAGGAGGAAGTGAGTGTCCAACTGCCTTGAGCAGAGGAGCAGCGTGAGCTGCTCAGCCTTGGCCATGCTCCTTGTGTGGGCTCCAGTCATTCTCTCCTTTTCCCCCACCATTCTTTTCTGAGTGTTGAGTCCCAGCTTGGTCCTATCTCTGAAGGACAAAGAGCATGAGGTGAAGGGTTTAGAGGCACCAAAGACATCCCTCAGGCCTGAAACATCCCCCTCCTGCCACTTGATCAATCACTTTGATACCTGAGTCCTTTTAAGGAAAGACTTAGGGAATGTATCTCAGCCAATGGCTTGGGGTTTTGTTTTGTTTTTTGTTTTTTTGGGGTTTTTTTTTTTTTTTTTTTTTGAGTTGGAGTCACACTCTGTCACCCAGACCGGAGTGCGTGGCTGCTTCCGGCCACCGCAGCCTCGACCTGCTGGACTCTGGTGATCCTTCCACCTCAGCCTTCCAAATAGCCGGAATTACAGGCATACGCTACCACACCCGGCTGATTTTTTGATGTTGTAGAGATGAGGTCTCGCTGCCCAGGTGAGTCTCAAACCCAGGGGCTCAGGCAATCCACTCACCTCAGCCTCCCAAAGGTGCGGGATTACAGGCTGAGCCACCAAGTCTGGCTCTTGTTTTGTTTTTTAACTGGAATCTCACTCTGTCATCCAGGCTGGAGTGCACTGGCATGCTTATGGCTACCGCAGCTTGACCTGCTGGGCTCAGGTGATCCTTCCTTCTCAGCCTTCTAAGTAACTAGAACTACAGGCGTTGCTACCATGCCTGGCTTAGGTTTTTGATTTATTGTAGAGAAGAGGTGTCACCAAATTGTCTAGACTGGTCTCGAACCCCTGAGCTTAGACAATCCTCTCGTCTAGGTCTCTCAAAGTACTGGGAGGGTCAAGGGAACCTGGGTGGGTCTGAGGATCAGGCATGAGCCACCGCACCTGGCTTGGTCTTGAGATGGAAAGAGCTCCTATATATGACTTATGAGGGCAACTGTCAAAGGATCTTAGCAGAGATACAGGCATGGTTGACACAACTGTGAAACGAGGCAACTTAGTGAACTGGCTCGACGGGATGTGAGGAGACATAACTCAGGGAGACTTGCAAGTAGCAGATGAATCTCTATGATGACATTTTTGTCCAAAGGACAGTAGATCAGATGTAGAGGTGTTCCCTCTGCACAGGATGGGGGACCGTGGGTTCACTCCCTTAACGTTTGCTTGGCTCATTCTGGGGGTGGGTGTGAAGATGCAGGGAAGAGGGACAGTGCTCTCTGCTTTAATTAACAAAGAGAACAGGGTGTGTGCAAGATGGGAGAGTTTTATTTCCTTCGTGTTTTTCAATGTTTAAACAAAAAATCGGTTGGGCTGTGGGACAGGGGAAGAGTGGATGGTGGAGAGGGTGGGAACTCCCCATCATTCAGGGAGGCCTATGTCTAGAAGGGAAATTGTAACAGCACCCTGGCCACCCTCCCGTGCTCTATCCAGCGCTGTGTGTGGGCTTGCTCTGGGGATGGTAGGTGGCTGGAAGTGCTGTCCTTATTCCTAAGGTGCCCCAGAGGCAGCTGGGTGTGCAACATCCCAGGGTGGAGTCCAGGACTTCAGTTCTGGGACAAATACCTTTCCAGGAGTTGGTCACATACAGGAAGCAGAAACACTGGGACCTCCCAGAGGTTTGGGGCCAAAGAAGTGGGAGGAGGATAGGAAGTGGGAGCAGCATTGGGCACACAGTGAGCCTTTCAGGCACCCTAGGGATTGTGGCAGCAGCGGGCAGGGCACTCTGCTGAAGAGCTTCCTCGAGTGCACACAGCAGCCCCTCTACCTTGCTGACCCGGGCTGCCCAGAGTGTTATTGCCGTAGGAATCGGAGGTGGGGCCAGGACACACGGTCTAAGGCGACCCTCTGGTAGGAAGGAGGATGGAAACCAGAGAAATGTTCTAACATCTGTGTTTGTATTTTTGCTACTTTGTTTTGATCTGGAGAGTCTGTTGAACCAGAGGCAATCAGGGACATTTCAGAGTGTGTGGATCCCTGGCACCTCTCCTGAAGGAAAGCCCAGGCACCATCTGTCCTCTGCAGCCACCGAACCACTGCATGCTAGTCTGGCACAACCCAGGACAGGGGTGTGGTCAAGCAACTTCTCTGGGCAACCTCACCTCAACTCTGTGTCCCCTCCTTTCATGCTCTCTCCACCCTCCCAGTGGCTGCAGACAAGTCCTTGTTCCGAGACAAGGAGTAACACTCCCATGGCTGGCACATTAAGGGACAGAGAGAAAGCAGGCACACACAGACTGCCACCCACTCAGACTTTATTCAAAGACCAGGAGGTGCGGGTGCAGGGAAGGGAGGAGGGCCCCGGGAGGCCACCCGGGCTCCAGCTTAACGGTATTTGGAGGTCAGCACGGTGCTCACAGAGGCCAGGAACTTGTCCAGGGAGGCATGCACGGCAGGGGTGAAGTCCGCAGGGTGGTGGCAGGCCAGGGTCACCAGCAGGCAGTGGCTCAGGAGCTGCAGGCAAGAAGCGTCAGGCGGCGTCGGGCGGCAACCGCCGCCGGCCCCAGCTTCGGGAACC
>NW_007064581.1:0-1772 GCF_000164805.1 Carlito syrichta | reverse complement strand
CTTCCTTCTTTCTTTCTTTCTTTCTTTCTTTTCTTTTTTTATTTTTATGTTTCTGGAATTGACAGAAAATAAGACTCCCTTACTTGCAGATACACACTGATCTCTGCCTGTGTTGTCACATGGTTTTTCTCCTTGAGTGTTTTCATATTTCTTCCTTTGAGTATCTATTTCTTCATCTCTTCTCCTCTTATAAGAACACCAATCATGTTGAATGAAGGGCCCTTCTCACTTCAGTATGCTTTCATCTTAACTAATTCAATCTGTAAAATCCATACTTCCAAATAAAATCACACGTTTGGGTTTTGAAAAGTACCTAAATTTTGAGAGACCACTAGTTCATACAGGTTCTTCCTCTTTTACAGTGTTAACAATTGAGGGAGATAAGGGAACACAAGCAGAGGATATATTCCTTACAATATTGTGAAGGGTATTATTTTTATAAGTATTGAGAAGTCTGAATTTATTTATCTCTGTGGGATATCATACAAAAAGCATCAACTTAGCAAGACAAATATCTAAACTAGTTAGTTAAGTACTTACAAAATATCATTTCTAAGAGTGTATAAATACACTGAAAATAATTCCATGAGAAAAATAATCCTAATGAAAGTATTACTTTTAGATTTAATATCGAATGCACTGTAACTGATGAAAATAAATGAAAGTAGATATTATATATTTACATTAAAAGTTTATTGGAAAATAAATCTAGATGTATCACAGAAGGGAAAAGAGATAAACTAACATATCATAATAAAGAAAAGCAGAATACACTCAACTTGACTAACTGGATCCTTGACCCAGAAACACGAATCCCTATTGACATAAATAATGCCAATGTATGGTAGTATCTTCTTTGAAAAATTAAATATTTAGAAAATGAAAATCAGAAAAAACATTAGGATTCAGAAGTGATGGCCATTTCTTTTTTCAGTAGAATCCAGAAGACCAATACCTTCCATAGAGAGAAGGAAGGAAGTAGCCACAGTCATAACCACCATAGCCTCTGAGGCCATAGCTGGAACCATAGCCAAAGCCCAGGCCACCAAAGTCACCAAGACCATAGCCAAGGCCACCATAGTGGCTGCCGTAGAAGTAGCTCATTGTTTAAGAGGGTGTGGATTTGAATGCTTGATGGAGATGAGTTTTCTCAGAATGAATATCATATCACTGTCTGCATCTAGACTTTTATATTCCTTCAGCATGAGTACAATCAATCACAACACAGGTATGTCATTCTTCTCGAATATCTATGCATGGTGGAAAACAGTGTTATTAACTCAAATCTTTCTTACTAAGTGTAGTTCCAAAAGTAATTGATGCCATTTTTCCCTTGAATATGATTTAATCTTCATTCTTGAGGATCAGAATTTGTTTTAATTATGTTCATCTTTTAAAACTTTTTTCCCCATCTATTTCTACATTAAAATTGAATCTGACAAACTCTCTATTAGTATGTGGGTAATTCTTGGCATTTTCTGAGATTTTATATTGTCAAATAATAGCTTGTTTTCTTTGCTTTACACTTAGTTTTTATCTTTTAATAAATAGCTTGTTTTTATTTTAATTTCTCAATAATATAATTAATAATTATATAACAGTCACAGTGTTTATAATGAAAAAAGACACCATTTATTTAGAAAAAGATGTAAACAGTTTTGTATCATTCTCTCTTTGAATATTCTGTGTCCCAAACTTTTAAACTTTTGTGGAAAATCCCTGTTACCCTTAAGTTTAAATTATTTTCTCAGCTGTTCATCAGGCAATTCTTG
>NW_007064580.1:0-4837 GCF_000164805.1 Carlito syrichta | reverse complement strand
TCACCTCAGCCTCCCAAAGGCGTGGGATTACAGGCTGAGCCACCGAGCCCGGCTTGAGTTTTCAACATTTACATTTTAGTCAGAACGGGCTAAACTATACAAGAAAGACAAAATCTCCAAGTAACCTTGAAACAGTGAGCTTTATCTCATTGCCAGGAGTTCAATAACCAGCAGATTCAGAGCAGGCAGAAAAGAAAAGAGAGAAAGAGAGAGCTTAGAGGTCTTTATGTAACCCTAGAGTTGTAGGTTAACCATTTGAGCTCCGAATTCTCCTTGCTGTAATTTGCCCACCCGTTGTAAAATGTGCACAAAAACAGGCTATAACATCTGACCAGCTGGAGTCGCAGAAAACCAGGCATGCCCTAAAACCCCCCGGGTGCCCGAAGGAGGCTGCTCTCTTTGCCCTTCCTCTCTTTTAGGGGACTTATTTCCACCCCTTTTTTTCTCAAAAAGGAGGACCTCAACTGTGGCCTAGGGTTTTGTGTGGGGGATTGGAGCGCTCTGCCTGTGGGCTGGACTCCAGCGTTTCGCCACCGAGTCGTTTCCAGCCTCTCGCGGGGCGCAGTCCTCTCTTTGGAGGCCTGTTCACTCTAAGAGGGCTTGAAACGCTGAGGGATCACCTCTTAAACACATTTCCCGGTGAGCCTTTTAAAAATTAAGTTTGTTGGGGGAATTCCCTGTAGGGCCACAGCACGCAGGGGATTAGTTCCAGCTACTCGGAAGGCTGAGGCTGAAGGATCGCCGGAGCCCAGCAGGTCGAGGCTGTGGCAGTCTGGGCGACAGAGTGAGACTCCAACTCAAAAAAAAAAAAAATGCACCTCAGAGGCACATCTTTGGATCCAAGCTGTTTCCTGGGAAGTGAAGATCAGTTCAGAATAGACCAGGGGCCGTCAGCCTAAAGCAGGAATTCCTAGACCCCCGAGGAGAAGCGAGCTGCAGCGGCCTCTGCTGGCACCCGGCTCTGGGTGGTAGCGGCTCCTCTGGCAATCCTGAGGTCTTCCGTGAGGCCCCACGTTTTGGGCACTTGTTTGTGGATGAAAAGATGCCAGACTGGAAGCTATTTTTAAATGGCTTATTCTGAACAAAACTCGAGGCTCTAGGCCTGTGACATATGTCCCCCACAAAGTACTGAAAACAGGTGCCCACCATGGTTGAATGATGACAGATACAATTTTGGGGAGGCACAAAGTTATCAAAAGCTGTAAGTGGATGTATGTGAGATTTTCATTGGTTTGGCCCAGCAAGGAGGGACATTTCCAAGTAGAGCCTTGCAGGTCATAGGTGGATTCAAGGACTTTTTGACTGGTAATTTGTAATTCTAGGGAATTTTGGAAATCAGTAGAGACGTTTTGTTGCGATAAGGGGGCAGAAAGACTTCATGTTCGTTGACATGTGGACTGAAGACCTATCGGTGGCAGACCTCAGAGAGGACAGATAAGTGTCTTACAAGGTTCCTGGAGTCTGGGAGTCCTGGAAAGACCACGTTGCAGGGCCATAAGATACTTTGATTTCTTTTTTTATTTGTTATGTGATGTTGTGCCAGAGTCAGGTTGGAAAACAAACTTCAGCACATAGGGTAGTAGGGTAATGAAACCCCATCGGTGAGACTTTGTGAGACAAGACTCCCCAAGCCTCCTAGGTAGAAATTGAGACAAGACCTTTTGGCTCTCTGAGTGGCACCACAGCGATAGGCAAGAGCAAGCACCTCACGAAAGGTGGCAAAAAGGGAGCCAAGAGGAAAGCGGTTGATTTGTTTTCTAAGAAGGACTGGGATGATGTGAAAGCACCTGCTATGTTCACAATAAGAAACTGGCAAAACGCCGGTCACCAGGATGCGAGGAACCAAAGTTGCATCCAGTGGCCTCAAGGGTCGTGTGTTTGAAGCGAGTCTTGCCGATCTGCAGAAGGATGAAGCTGCATTTAGAAAATTCACGTTGATCACTGGAGACATTCAGGGCAAAAACTGCCCGGCCAACTTCCATGGCACGGACCTGACCCAGCGCAAAATGTGCTCCACGGTCAAAAAATGGCAGACCGTGACTGAAGCTCATGTTGATGTCAGGACTACCGATGGTTATTTGCTTCGTCAGTTCTATGTTGCTTTGGCTGAAAAATGCAACAATTAGACACGGAAGACCTCTTACACTCAACACCGACAGGTCCGCCAAATCCACATCTGGAAGAAAATGGTGGAAATCGTGACCCAAGAAGTGCAGACAAATGACTTTAAAGAAGTGGTCAATAAATTGGCTCCGGACAGCATTGGAAAAGACATAGAAAAGGCCTGCCAGTCTATTTATCCTCTTCATGATGTCTTTGTTGGAAAAGTAAAAACGCTGAAGAAGCCCAAGTTTGAACTGGGAAAGCTCACGGAGCTGCGTGGTGAAGGTGGCAGTTCTGGACAAGCTACTGGGGACGAGACAGGTGTTAAGGTTGAACGAGCTGATGGACATAAACCACCAGTCCAGGAATCCGTTTAACATCCAGGCTTTCAGCGTGACAAATAAAAAGTCCTACTTGTGGGGGAAAAAAAATTAATTTAGGCAAGCAAAAAAGAGGCCAGACTTAGTCCTCGGGCAAAATGCCCTGCCTTCTCCGTCCTGCCTGCCTTCCAGGCTCCTACCAGTGTCTTCCGAGACTCAGTCTAAAACGCCCCATCTCCCAGGCACCGGGAAGTGGGAGAGGGCAGGCCCTCGGGGCGGACGGCACTCCACCTCTGGGAATGCTGGGATTGAACGAGCGAACCTGCATGACGCTCAAGGCAGCATCTGGCACACAGGAAGCCCCTTGTGAGGGCTTGTTAAGTGAAACAAAGACGGCACCGGCTCCACCTGTTACATTTGTAACATGCTTTTATATTTGTCTTATTTATTTATTTAAATCAGGGACTCCGTTGCTCAGGCCGAGGCAGCAGCTGGCTCACGGCTCGCCACAATCACGGCAATCCTTCCGCTCAGCCTCCCAAGTAGCTGGGACTGCAAGCACACACCACCGTGCCCGGCTAAGTTTTTGATGTTTTGCAGAGACGAGGTCTTGCCAAGTTGCCCAGGCGGGTCTCGTGGGCTCAGGCAATCCACTCGCCTCGGCCTCCCAAACTGCTGGGATGACAGGCTGAGCCACCAAGCCTGGCTGTATTAAGACTTTTTTTACCATCCACACCCTGGAAAGTCCTCCCAAGTGGCTGTCAAGAGAACCTCCCTGACGTGGGTGTCGAGGAGACAGTCTGGGATCACGTGTGTTCATACTAAAGCCAGTGATTTCCCAGGGCTTCTGAGGTGGATACAGGTTGAAGGGACATAACATGGATTTACTATAACAATGAAAGGATATGACACAGATTTAATATACCCAGTGACCAGCCGTGTTCACACTGCCTAAATCTCGTGTTTTTCTAGCACTTCACTTAACTTGCCCTCTAATCTCTAGCCAAGGACAGAACCCGCTTCTCAGAGGTAGCTGTTGATAATCGTTTTATAACCCCCCTCCCCAGCTTGTCTTGTACTAATTAACCTTTCTATTTCGAGTATTTGCTTCCACCCTTAAGACCCAAGTTAACCCATCAGCCTTCGTGACCTACGTGACACAGACCCTGGCACCACGGCAGCCATCTTGTGACTAGCCCACCCATCGGCCTGTTGTCCATCCCCTGACGTCAGTCTCTGCGCTTACCTGCCCCTTCGTGACGATGTAGAGCAGACCACCACCCAGCCACCTTAACGATCTTCCCCCATCAAAGGGAAGGATTAGAAGGATTCAACCATGAGCAGCCAGTAGCCATTGCCTTACTAGACTCCGGGGTGGCCCGTGTGCTCTTTGAGCCATGGCCATCGCCATGTTTCCTGGCTGTGGCCCCCTTCCCTACCTTGGGGAAGTGAACTCCTCTTTCTCTTCTCTGTCTCTAATTTACTTTCTAAATAAACCGTGTTTTCCAATCCGATTTCGGTGCAATTCTTTGCATCTTTCTCATGGTACTGGATTGCACACCAGATGCCCACACTCCGGTAGGTCTGACCTAACATTCTGGAGGTCCCACTGGGAGTGTGACCTAACACAGGTAGAGGTGTTTGATTGCCTGAGCCCGTGGGTTTGAGATCAGCCTGGGCAACTTGGTGAGACCTCATCTCTACAAAAACAAAAATTATCCAGGCATGGTGGTGTGTGCCTGTAGTCCCAGCTACTTGAAAGGCTGAGGTAGAAGGATCACGGGAGCCCAGCAGGTCGAGGCTGCAGTGGCCGTGAGTGTACCGCTGCACTCCAGCCTGGGTGACAGAGTGAGACTCCAACTCAAAAAAACCCCCAATACATTGATGTCCTAAGGCACCAAATAACGGAATGCTTTTCTGTGTCTAGCACTTGGCGGGGCCCCACCAAGGCAGAGGAGGACAACAAAGGGGCCATGCTTGTTCACCTGTTCACGCAGGTGGGGCGAAGATACGCACTTAAGAAGCAAGTGAAGAAAATTTCCCCCATGCATGCCAACTGCAATAACTGCATGTGCCTGGCTGGGGACTATGGCCATGCAGGGGGAATCCAGCAGGGAAATCCCAAAGAAACACAGTATTTCCCCCTAACTCCTGCCCCTACCCCTGACAGAGTCAGAGTATCACTCGGACGCCCGGGCGGAGTGCAGTGGCACAGCAACGGCCACCGCAGTGTCGACCTGCTGGGCTAGGCTATCCTGCCCCCTCAGTCTTCCAAGCAGCTGGAACCACGAGGCAGGCACCATCAGGCCTGGCTAATTATTTTGATCTGTCGTAGGGACGGGGCCTCGCCACGTTACCAGGCTGGTCGCAAACCCTGGGCTCAGGCAGTCCCCTCGCCTCGGCCTCCCAGCGTG
>NW_007064579.1:31410-33288 GCF_000164805.1 Carlito syrichta | reverse complement strand
CAGAAGGCCACTACATAATGGTAAAAGGTTCAATCCATCAACAAGAAATATCCATCCTAACAATATATGCACTGAACATAGGAGTACCAACTTTCATAAAGCAGCTCCTAGGTAAAACAAAAAAAAGATATCGACTCCAATACCATCATAGCTGGGGACTTTAATACCACACTCACAACCCTAGACAGATGATCAGGACAAAAAATCAGCATTGAGATCCGAAACCTCAATGTGACTCTTGATCAAATGACCTTAATTGATACCTACAGAACCCTCCATCCAAAGACCACAGAATACACATTCTACTCATACCTGCATGGAATGTACTCTAAGATTGACCACATACTTGGACATAAATCAAGCATAAGCATATTTAAAAGGACTGAAATTTTACCATGCACCTTCTCAGACCACAGTGGAATAAAAATAAACATTAACAGCAACAAGGTCCCCCCAAAACCCACAAAGACATGGACACTAAACAGCATGATGCTAAACAACTCCTGGGTCAACAATGAAATCAAAACAGAGATTAAAAGATACCTGGAAACAAATGAAAATGAAGAAACATGTTACCAAAATCTCTGAGACGCCATGAAAGCTGTAGTAAGAGGAAAATTTATATCCCTACAAACGCACATGAAGAAAATGGAAGGATCACAAATTAACAGCCTAAGAAGCCACCTAAAAAAGCTGGGAAAGCAAGACCACAAAAATTCTAATTTTAGCAAAAGAATCCAGATCACCAAAATAAAAACCCAAATGCAGGACAGAGAAGACAAAAAGATAATACAAAAAAATCAATGAAACAAAAAGCTGGTTCTTCAAAATGATAAATAAGATCAATGGTCCCCTACCTAGACTGATGAAGTAAAAGAGACAAAAAGCCCAAATAAGCACAATCAGAAACACAAAAGATAAAGTCACATCTGATCCTGAAGAAATACAAAAGATCATTAGAGTCTACTATGTACACTTGTATGGAATCAAATTTGAAAACCTTTCGGGAATGGAGGATTTCTGTCATCATACAACCTGCCTAGGTTGGAAAAAGAAGAAATTGAGACCCTAAATAGACCAATAACAATCAAGGAAATTGACTATATAATAAGAAAACTACCTACAAAAAAAAAGCCCTGGACCAGATGGCTTTCCAGCAGACTTCGACAAGACATTTAAGGAGGAGCTGATACCAATCCTTCTGAGGGAATTCCAGGCAATTAAGAAAGATGGAACTCTCCCCAAATCATTTTACGAAGCTAACATCACATTGATATCCAAGCCAGGTAAAGACCCAACAAAGAAAGAGAACTACAGGACAATATCTTTGATGAACACAGATGCTAAAATTCTCAACAAGATCCTAGCAAACCGGATTCAGCAACACATCTCAAAAATCATCCATCATGACCAAGTAGGCTTCATCTTTGGGATTCAAGGCTGGTTCAACATTCGCATAATCATATATTTAATTAAATGCATCAACAGATGTCAAAACAAAATCACATGATTATATTATTAGATGCAGAAAAAGCTTTTGATAAAATCCAGCACCCCTTCTTGATAAAAACCCTGAAACAGCTAGGCACATGGGGAACATATCTCAAAATAGTAAAAGCCATCTATGAGAAACCCACAACCAGCATACTCCTAAATGGACAAAAACTGGAACCACTTCCCCTGAAAACAGGAACAAGACAAGGATGCCCACTCTCACCCCTCCTGTTCAATATAGTATTGAAAGTCCTAGCTACAGCAATCAGAGAAGAGAAGGTAATCAGGGGTATTCAAATAGGAAAAGAGGAAGTCAGGCTATCTCTCTTTGCAGATGACATGATCATGTACCTTGAAAACCCAAGAGAATCTGTCAAAAACCTC
>NW_007064579.1:8926-30692 GCF_000164805.1 Carlito syrichta | reverse complement strand
GAACTTATTCAGTAAATGGTGCTGGGAAAACTGGCTGACCACATGCAGAGATTGAAACAGGACCCTATCTATCCCCATACACAAAAATTAACTCCAAATGGATCAGAAACCTAATTGTAAAACCTCAAACCATAAGAACCTTAGAAAATGAAGGACATACCCTCATGGAAACTGGAACTGGCATCCAGTTCCTGAAGAAAATTCGAAACCCACAGGCCATAAGAGATAAGATAGACAAGTGGGACCTCATTAAACTGACAAGTTTCTGCAAAGCCAAAGAAACCATCAAGAGAGAAGGGAGACAGCCTACAGCCTGGGAAAAAGTATTTGCCAACACCAGGTCTGACAAAGGCTTAACATCTTGGATCTAAAAGGAACTCACATGTGCTGAAAAGAAAAAAACAAACAACCCCATTATAAAATGGGCAAAAGATATGAACAGACACTTCTCAAAGGAAGACATCCGAGCAGCCAACAGACACATGAAAAAATGTTCAACCTCACTAATCATCAGGGAGATGGAAATCAAAACCACACTGAGATACCACCTAACTCCAGTCAGAATGGCAATTATCAATAACTCAAAAAATAACAGTTGCTGGAGAGGGTGTGGAGAAAAGGGAACACTTGTACACTGTTGGTGGGAGTGCAAACTAGTACAACCTCTGTGGAAAACAGTATGGCGATTCCTATAAGCACTAAATATTGACCTCCCATATGACCCCACAATCCCCCTACTGGGAATATACCCTGAAGAACTCAAATCATTCTATAAAAAAGATACCTGCACACATATGTTTATTGAAGCATTGTTCACAATAGCAAGAACCTGGAAACAACCATGCTGTCCATCAAAAGAGGACTGGATTAAAAAAATGTGGTACATATACACAACGGAATACTATGCAGCCATAAGAACGAACAAAATCATGAATTTGCAGCAACTTGGATGGAACTAGAGTGTATAATACTGAATGACCTCTCACAGAAACAAAGATCTGAGTATCACATGTTCTCACTCATATAGTGGACCTTGAACATCCAATGTAATACTATAGGAAAATGACTGACATTGGTGGGAAACTATGAGGCAGAGGGGAAGGGAGATGGTATTAACGGTGGTAAATATCTGTCTGGGGATGGGGAACCACCTCTTATCAACAAGGGTGCCTGAACGAAACATATTTGTATACCTAACCCTTAACTGTACCCCACAATATCATAATAAAAAATATTGATAAAAAAAAGAAAAGTTTATGTGCTCACGAGGATTACAAATACAACATGGGATTGCTAACAGAACAAGAGTTAATTGCATAGACTGAGTTAATAAAAACAAAGTAATTAAAAAAGAAAGAAAAATAAAATACTTCACAGAAGGCATTCATAAAGGGATAGTCATCACAAAGTATCCATCCATCAGAGGGCATCTATCAGAAGCTATACATAGAGAACACCAATCAAAGTATATCTGTCAGAGAGCATTCATTAGAGAATATCCATCAGAGGGCATTCATTAGAGGACATCTATCAGAGGGCAGCTTCCTGAGGGCAACCACAAAGGACATCCATCAGAGAGAATCTATTCAAAGCTATCCTCAGAGGACACCCATCAAAGGATATATACCAGAGGGCCTTTATCAGAGGACATCTATTATACTGTAGCCATCAGAGGGCATCTATCAGAGGATACCCATCAGGCAACCATCAGAGAATATCCATCAGAGGGCATCCATCAGAGGGCATCCTTTAGAGGGCATCCAGTAGAGGTGTTCACCAGAAAGCTTCCATCAAAGAATATAGGAGGACATCCATCAGTGTGCATCCTTAAGCAGGTATCTATCAGAAGACATCCATTAGATGACATCTAACAGAGGGCATATATCAGATACCAGCCTAAAGAGGGCATCTATAAGCAGGTATTTGTCTGAGGTTATTCATCACAGGCCATCCATCAGAGGGCATTATTTAGAGGGCATCCATCAGTGTATACCTATCAGAGGACATCTATCAGAGGGTGTTTATCAGAAGGCTTCCAGCAGAGAACATCTATCAGAAGATATTGAACAGAGGGTATTCATCAGAGAGTATCAGTGAGCATCCATCAGAGGGCACTGATCAGAAGGCATCCATCAAAGAGTGTTGGTCAGAAGGGAGAGATCATAGGGCATCAGTCAGGGGGGCATCCATCAGATAGCACTGATCAGCGGATATCCATCAGAGGGTATTGTTCAGAAGGGAGAGATCAGAGGGCATCAGTCAGGAGCATCTATTAGTATAGATCAGAGGGCCTCAATTAGTAGGCATCTATAAGAAGGTATTTATCAGAGGGTATAGATCTAAAGGCATCAGAGGATACTGAGGAGGACATCTGTCATGGTGTATCCACAAGCATATACATCCATAGTGTATCTACCAGAGGACATCCATCAGAGGAAGTCCATCAGAGGTTGTCTATCAGAAGACAGCCATCAGAGGGCATCCATCAGAGAACATCAATCAGAGGGTATATATCAGAAAGCACCAATTAGCATCTATCCAAAGGTATTGATCAAAGGGTATCCATAAGAAGGCATCCATAAGAGGGCATCTATCAGAAGCTATGCTCAGAGGACATCCATCAGAGAATACCTCACAGAAGGCATTCATAAGTGAATATTCATCACAAAGGATCCATCCGAGGGCATCCTTTAGAGAACATCTATCAGAGGGTATCCATCAGAGGACATCCATCAAAGGGTATCCATCAGAGGGTATCTAGCAGAGAGCATCTATCAGAAGCTACCCACAGAGGACATCAATCAAAGGATATCTGTCAGAGAGCATTCATCAGAGAGTATCCATCAGAGGGCATTCATCAGGGGACATCTATCAGAGGGCAGCTTCCTGAGGGCATCCACAAAGGATATCCATCAGAGGGCATCTATCAGAAGTTATCCTCAGAGGACATTCATCAAAGGATATTTATCAGAGGGCAGTCATCATAGGACATCTATTAGAGGATATCCATCAGAGGGCATTTATAAGAAGTTATCTTCAGAGGATACCTATTAAGGGATATATGTCAGAGGTCATTATCAGAAAGTATCCATCAGAGTATATTGCTCAAAGGGCATCTTTCAGAGGGTGTACTTCAGAGGACATCTATCAAAGTACACCCAACAAAGGATATTCATCAGATGGCATCCATTAGAGAACATCTATCAGAGGGTATCTATCAGAAGGCATCCATAAAAAAGCATCTATTAGAAGCTATACTCAAGCTTGGCACAGTGGCTCACACCTGTAATCCCAGCACTTTGGGAGGCAGAGGCAAGAGGATTGCCTGATTCCAGGGCTTTGAGACCAGCATGGGAAACTTGATGTGATTTCATCTCCACAACAAATCAAAAATTTCACCGGGCATGGTGGCATGCAGCTGTGGTTCCAGCTACTTGGAAGACTGAGGTGGAAGGATCACCCGAACCCAGCAGGTGAAGGCTGCAGTGGTTGTTGAGCATGCCACTGCATTCTGCATTCCAGCCTGGGTGAGAGTGTGACTTTGACTCAAAAAAAAAGCTATCCTCAGAGGACAGCCATCAGAGGATATCTGTCAGAGGAGACGCATCAGAGAGTATCCATCAGAGGACATCATTCATCATAGGATATCTATCAATGGCATCTCTCAGAGAGCAGCCTTCAGAAGACATCCATCAGAGCACATCAATTGCCAGAGTCCTGCTTCTGCAGAGTCTAGAGATTCCCAAAGGTGGAGATGGCATTGGCGATTGTGAGAGAGAGAGAGAGAGAGAGAGAGAGAGAGAGAGAGAGAGAGACTTGGACAACTGTTCAGATTTGAGCAGAAGACGACTTTATTGAGTGTTAACAGTGGGCTTTTATACTCACATGTCTTTCACATGAACACAAAGCCAGATGTGTGAGGGGCATGCCCCATCCACCAGATGTTCTTTCAGGTATGAGGAAGAAAATCCCATAACAGACACTAACCTTAATCTATGACTGATCTATCCTATAAACCTTTTTCATCCTATGCTGATTTATACTAATACCAAGTTAAATGATTCTATAGAAACTTAAATACTTACTTTACAACCTAAAGTGGCCCATCCCAGAATGTTTGGAATGTGGCCCAGTTCAAAGTTCACAGTGGGCTACCTGCAAGTAACCTAGCCCCATTCTTTCAACAAAATAGCTGTTTAAACTTATATTTCTAAAACTACATTCTACAACTGACAACTTACTCAACTTCAATAAATCCTAAAATCATGACCCAGAAGCCTGTGACCAATACTAAGGCTCTTAGATGTGATCCGAGTTTGAACTATAAGTTGTGTGAAAGCCAAAATCGCATTTTGTGGAAGAAGGGGAACAATGAGCTTCTAAAGTTAGCTTGTGTTCATCTCAGTCTCAGAGTTTTTATGTTTGAGCTTACAGGAGCTTTTTCTGGTTATAGTGCTAAGTAGAAAGGGGGAGGAAATGGGGTCAACAGCTCCCAAATGCATCCTAGTGGTCCCGGGGTCAACGGCCCTCCCTGATCTAATGCTCAGTGGGCATCCATGGCTGGCTCCCAACAATCTATCAGAAGCTATCCTCAGAAGACATCCATCAATTGATATCTGTCAGAGGCCATTAAAAGAGAGTATCCATCAGAATATATTGATCACAAGTCATCTATCAGAGGGTGGACTTCAGAGGACAACATCTATCAGAGTGCATCCATCAGAAAACATCCATCAGAGGGTATCTATAAGAAAACATCCATAAAAGGGCATCTATTAGCAGCTACCCTCAAGCCAGGTGCAGTGGCTCACACCTGTAATACCAGCACTTTAGGATGCAGAGGTGAGAGAAGTGCCTGAGTCCAGGGATTCAAGACCAGCCTGGGCAATCTGGTGAGACTTCGTCTCTATAATAAATCAAAAAATTTGCCAGGAGTGGTGGTATGTGCCTGTAGTTACATATACTTGGAAGGCTGAGGTGGAAGGATCACCTAAGCAAAGAAGTTCAAGGCTGTGGTGATCATGAGCATCCCACTACACTCTGCACTCCAGCCTGTGTGACAGAGTGTGACTTCAACTAAAAAAAAGTTATCAGCCGGGCTCGGTGACTCAGCCTGTAATCCCACGCCTTGGGAGGCTGAGGTGAGTGGATTGTCTGAGCCCGCAGGTTTGAGATCCACATGGGCAGCTTGGTGAGACCTTATCTCTACAATAAAACAAAAAATTAGCCAGGTGTGGTGGCACATGCCTATACTTCTAGCTACTTGGAAGGTTGAGGTGGAAGGATTGCCAGAGCCCAGCAGGTCAAGGCTGCAGTGGCTGGGAGCAGCCACTGCACTCCAGTCTGGGTGACAGAGTGAGACTCCAACTCAAAAAATAAAATAAAATAAAATAAAAAATAAAAAAAGTTATCCTCAGATAACATCCATGAGAGGATACCTCTTAGAGGACATTCATCAGAAAATATCCATCAGAGGGCATCATTCATCATAGGACATCTATCCAGGGCATTCTTTCAGAAGGCAGCTTTCAGAAGGCATCTGTCAGAGCACATCTATCAGAAACTATCCTCAGATGACAGCCATTAAAGGATATCTATTAGAGGGCATTCATCAGAGAGTATCCATCAAAAGGCATCTTTCAGAGGACAGCTATCAGAGTATATGAATCAGAGGGCATCTATTAGAAAGCAGCCTTCAGAAGGCATCTATCACTGGGCATCTACACAGAGGATCTACACAGAGGATATCCATCAGAGGCTTTCCTATGAAAACACCCATCAAAGGACATCTGTCAGAGACCATTAATCAGGAAGTATCCATCAAAGGATTTCTGTCAGAGGGCATTTGTCAGAGAGTATACAACTGAGGGCATCCATCAGAGGACATCTATCAGAGGGCATCCATAAGAGGGCAACCTCAAGAGGGTATCTTTCAGAAGGTATCTATCAGAGAATATCCATCAGAGGATATCAGAGGACATCCATAAGAATGCATCCATCAGACGGCATCAATCAGAGAGCATCCTTCAGAACGCAGTCATCAGAGGGTATTCACAGAAGGCTTCTACCATAGAACATCTATCAGAAGGTACTGAACAGAGGGCATTCATCAGAGGATATTTATCAGTAGGCATCCAACAGAGGGCACTGATCACAGGATATTGATTAGAAGACAGTCCTCAGATGGTGTTAATCAGTAGATATCCATCAGAGGGTGTTGATCAGAAGGGAGAGATCAGAGGTCATCAATCAGAGGGTATAGATCACTGGGCATCTATAAGAAGGTATTGATCAGAGGGTACAGATCAAAATGCATCAATGAGAGGGTACTTCAGAGGACATCTATCAGATGGCAGCCTTTAGAGGACCTCCATCAGAGAGCATCCATCAGAATATATCAGAGGGCATCTAACAGTGGATAGCCTCCAGAGAGCATCAGAGGACATCTAGCAGAGGACATCTATCAAAAGACATTCATTACTGAATATCCATCAAAGGACATCCATCAGAGCACATTTATCAGAGGTCATTCATCAGAGCACATCCATTAGAGAGCAGCCTTCAAAGAGCATCTTTCAGTGAGCATTCATCAGAGGACATCCATCAGAGGGTTTACTTCAGAAGGTATCCATCAGAGGGTGTTCATCAGAAGGCTTCTATTAAAGAACATAGGAAGGCATCCATCAGAAAGCATCCATAAGCAGGTATCTATCAGAGGACATCCGTTAAATGACATCCAACAAAGGGTATATATCAGATACTAGCCTTCAGAGGGCATACATAAGCAACATTTATCAGATGACGTTCATCACAGGTCATCTATCAGAGGGCATTCATTAGAGGACATCCATCAGTGGATATCCATTAGCGGGCATCCATAAGAGGGTATCTATAAGGGGACACCCATCACAGGTCATCCATCAGAGGGCACTCACTAGAGGGCATCTATCAGAGAGATCCATCAGAGGATATGTGATTGTGGAGGCTGTCAAGTCCACAATATTCAATGTAGGCAGCATGCCAGAGACACAGGGAAAGCGCAGTGTTGCAGCTTGAATCCAAAGGCAATCAGCTGTCAGAATTAACTCTTCCTCTGGAGATGTCAGTCTTTTTTCCTCTTAAGGCCTTCAACTGATTAGATTAGGCCCACCATTAACATGATGGAGGATCATCTGCAGTAGTCAAAATCTCACAATTTGAGTGTTAATCACAGCTTGGTGAGATAGCTCACTTCTGTAATGCCAGAACTTTGAAAGGTTGAGGCTGAGCTTGGTGGCTCAGTCTGTCATCTCAGTACTTTGGGAGGCCAGGGTGAGTGGACTGCCTGAGCCCATGGGTTTGCGACCAGCCCAGACAACCTGGTGAGACTACATCTCTACAATAAAATAAAAATAGCCAGGCGTGGTAGTGTGTGTCTGTAGTTCCAGCTAGTAGTTCCAGCTACTTGGAAGGCTGAGGCAGAAGGATCACCAGAGCCCAGAAGGTCAACACTGGGGTGGCCGTGAGCATGGGTGCCACTGCACTCCACCTGGGTGAAGGAGTGAGATGCCAACTCAAAAAAAAAAAAAAAATAAAAGAATGAGGCAGGAGAATTGCTTGAGGTCTATAATTCAAGACCAGCCAGGATAACACTTCTTGCCAATGATAAATGTCCAGGAGCAGCTTCCCTGAAGTTACCTCTTAAAACCTCAGGACTTCATCAGCAACTGAAAAAGTGGCTTGGCTCTGTGGTGGGTAGGAGGATGGCTCCACAGGTGTGGGGGGATGGGGGTGTGGGTGGAGGATCATTTGGCTTGGTGTGGGCTGGCTCTGCAGCACAGGGAACCCAGCAACCACCATGACTCTACCTTCTAGCAAGACTACCTTCTCCCATGGTTCTACCTTCTCCATGGGGGTGGTCTGTCTCAACCATGCAGGAGGGACCAGCTCCATGGCACAGGGATTGGGGGCGATCACTTCATGGCATGGGGAAAGAGGACGGCTCCATGTCACTGGGGGTCCAGGGGTACCAGGCACCAGCATGGCCCTACCTTCTTGCAGTAGACTACCTTCTCCCATGGCTACCTTTTCCACAGGTCGACTCTAGTGCGGGGCAGCTATGTTCCAGCATACCAGAGGCCGGCTCTTGGGGGCTCAGCCGCCTCCATGGCCCTAACTTTTCATGGGAGGTTTCTTTCTCTTGGCCTTACCTTCATCCTTCTACAGGGTGGGGGTGGTCCAGCTGTGTGTGGTAGGTACAACAGTCCAGAGGCCACCATAGTGAGGCATTCTCATGGGACCTTCTTGTAAGTCCTTCTCCTGAGACCTTCTCCCGAGACCTTCTCTGGAAACTTTCTCATGTGAACACTTGGATGACCAGAGTGTTGGACTATGAAAGAGACTCATAACTTTCTTATAGCATCCTTTCCCCCTTTCTTTTTAGTGAGAAAATCCTCCCAGCAATAAACATGCATGTGTGGGTGTCTTTTTTATGAATTTATGCTCCATCCAGGTATTTTGAATTCATCTCTAAAGCTAAATTAGTTTCCTAACTTAGAATAATATTTTAAAATGCATATTTGTTTAAATCAAATCTCCTTCCACTGAGAGTAAAGATGGCAGGTTCCAACTACTATACAGAGATGTCTTGTTTTCCCTGTGGCCATCTTTTCTCCAAATCCCAATATATGTTTATTGTTCCCAAATCTATTGAAGACTACAATTGGCCCGACCTTTCTATTGAGTTAAAAATCTTTTCATTTGTAGTATCACCTTGCTTACTCATGATTGGAGGCAAAAATGCAGCCCATGTTTGCAATAAAGAGTACAGAAAGGTCTGTTGTCACTTTTAGGAGCAGCCTTCTAGTTGCACAAAGCTACATGACAGAACTGTGTCAAAACATTTGGAGTTTTGGCAATTAGGAACTGAATGTCATGATCTCAGGTTTATTTTCAGGGTCTCTTTTTTTGGTTGCACTTTTTTGACTCAGAAATGAAAATAATGGCATGACAGGGATAAGATCAGAAGATGTTGACACAAACACAAAAGATGAAATCCATGTCCATTCTGTGGAGCATTTATCTTTCAACGGGTTTAGAGTTTACTGTAACATTTCTTACTTTAAAATTACATATGAGGATACATTTTTTTCATTAGCAAACCTATTAAAGGAAAGCACATATATTGCATCTAAAAAAATAAAGATCAAATGCCAAGATCTTGCCTAATAGAAGCTCCAGAACCCACAACTAGGTATGCTCCCTCTCAAAGGAACTTGCCTCCTATCTACTTGAATTATTGATATCTTTTCTCCTATTGCATTATTTTAAAGACTTCTTTCTAATTATTTTAAAAAATAAAACCTCCTAATTGTTTATTTACAAGACCAACTCGAATATAACCATGTATTGCCCTGTTCTTGAAAGTTGGCTGATTTATAAAGTAAAACTTTAAGAAAACCTGAGAAGATTCTTGGTGGAAAATCAGCTCTTACAACGATTTGGCCCCATGAACTGTTTTGATGCTTCTCACACTTTTCATTTAGTTTGTTTCATAAGTACTAAAGCAGCCTTATAAATCATATTGTTGTGTGGTTAATTGTACAGTTTTATTATTTCCTGATAACTCTCCTACTATGTTATAATTCTTTGGGCTACTTATTTCGAAGAGATTCCTAGAAAAGAAAATCATGAAGACTATATTTTTCACTTTTTAAATTAAAAAAGAACAATTTTAGGCTTGCAGAAGATTTACAGAAGTAGTAAGAGAGTTCAAATGATGTTGCAGACATTCCTAATGATAACATCTTGCAAAATTACAGCTCAATTGCTAAAACTAATAAATTATGTTGTTACATTACTATTAATTAAGCTACAGACTCTTTTTGGTTTTTCCCATTAATGTTCCTTTTCTGCTCTAGGATCTAATCCAGAACCCTCAATGTGACATCATGATGCATCCTGAGTTGACTCATATCTATGATAGTTTCTCCTTGAATAATTTTAAACTTTTAAAGAGTACTGGTCAGTAATTTTGAAAAAGACCAATTAATTTTACTTTGTCTTTTGTTCTTTCATAAATAGATTGAGGCTATACATTCTGAGAAGGAATGGCACAGAAATGAAGTGCTTCTTATCATGCATCTTTTTGTAAGTACATGATGTCAGTATAGCATATTGTGCTGATGGGAAAATTGATCACTTGATTGAAGTAGTGTCTGCCATATTTTTTCAATGTAATTCTACTATGTTTTACCTTGGAATCAATAAATATTTTGAAGAAAATATTCTTAAAGTATGTAAATTTACTCTTCATTCTAAAAGTTTTGTATACTAATTTGAACATCCATTTGTGGCTATTTCATGCTGTAATAATTAGCATGATTTTCTAATTGATACTTCTTATTTTCTTCATTCTTTCTGCATTTATTCAATTTGATTGTTTTCTCCAAGAAAAACTATCTATTTTTCCCATTCATTTATCCTTTACTATTTGTGTATCAATTTAGATTCAAGGATGTTCACATCATTACTTGAGCTTTAATCCAAAATTTTTATTTATTTTGTTACTCAAATTTTGTTAACTTTGACTATTAGGAGCTTCTTTTGTGCCCTTTCAACATAACTGCATATCATTATGTTGTTGGTCAAGGACATTCTCATATTATTACACTACATGATTATCCAGACTTTTTTTATATTGTTGCATTGTGGTTTATTTAGAGACTTGCCACTGTTTGCTTATTCATTAACCAATTGAATGACAGCTGAGTTGTTCTAAATTGCTATAAACAGTTTTATACAGGCTTTATTCAAACATAAGTTTTTATTTATCTTGGGTACACAGTAGTGGGACTGGTAGAAACATGTTTAACTTTACAAGAAACTGTCAAGCTTCTTTCCACAAAAGAAGTCTGTTTCCATTTCTACCAGCAAATTATGAGCATTTAACCAGTAATTTTATTTATGTAGCACTTGAAATTGTAATTTTTTTGAATTTATTTTTATTTATAATTAGTCACTCCTAAAGGCATGCATTGAAATATCATTGTGGTTCAAATTTTTAATTTCCCATTGATGATGCTGAGAAACTTTTCATATAACTATCTGCCATTCGTATATCTTCTTTAGTGAAATGTTTATGTTTTCACCCATTTGTATAATTGCATTGTCTGTTTCACTGTGGAAAGTATTCTTAATATATTCTGGAAATAATTTATTTGGTGAAAATATAATTTATATATATCTGTTATATGGTTTTATTCTCTTAATAGCTACTTACACAAAACAATATTAAATTTTATAAAGTCTAATTTATCAAATTTTCTTTTGTATAAATCATGCTTTTAGTTTTTATATCTAAAACCTCCTTCCTTAAACCAAGTACAGCATATTTTCAATTATTTTGTTCTATTAATTTTATGACTTAACCTTTTACACTTAAGTTTATGATTCATTGTTTGTCAATTTCTATATAATATATGAGGTATAAGCCAACATTCATGTTTTTGCAAATAGACAAATTGCTACAGCACCACTTTTGACAAGACTATCCTTTCATTGTTTAATTGTCTTGACAACAATATCACAATGAAAGTGATAAGATTTGTGTGGGTCCATTTATGGACACTAGACACAGTATCTTTTATCTGTAGGAGGGGGGACCCAAACATCTAGAATTTACTTATAAACAATTATATATTTACATTTGCATGTTAAAACTTCAGTCACCTTCAAAGTATTCTTTGTTTGATGCAATTCACCTATTGAGATACTTTCCACTGCTCTAAACAGTTTTTGAACTTACCAATTTTGATAACTTTTGGTGCTTCTGCCATTTTTTCTTTCAACTCTTTTATCTGGGCAAAATGTCTAATTTGAGGACTTTTTTCATCCAGGGAAATAGACTAAAAAGTTTCTGTGAATGAGATTACGTGAATAGGGAGGGTAGAACATGGGATCGTGCCATTTTGGTTAAAAAATGCTGAACAGACAGTGCAGTATAGGCAGGTACACCCATCATGAAATGGGCAAATGAACTGAAAGACTCCTAAAAATTCACTGAAGTCAAATTCAGCCTCCCACAACAATGCTGGCACACTGATGCCAATGCGTTCTGCAAACACTTACATGGCAGAGGAAGCTACTACTATAAGGGCCCACTCTCCAAAAATAATAATTCCACTCTTTTTGATCCTCCTCAAATGTCTGTCCTTTCACCATTACCACATTGTCTTAACTAATGAACTTTATAGTAAGTCTTAAAATTTGGTAGAGTTGGTCCACAAATTTATTCTTCTTTTTCATAATTATCTAATTATCTTGGCTTTTCTAGTTCCTTTGGCTTTCTATTTAAGTTTTAGATTTTTTGTCATATTAACAAGAAAGCATGCTGAAATTTTGATTGGGATTGAATTGAAACTATTAATCAAATTTGGCAGAATTGATAATTAAAAAATATTGTCTTCCTATATATAACCACTGTATCTTTCCCTTTATCTAATTTTTATTTCTACCATCAGAGTTTTGTATTTTTTCAATATGGAGATCATGCACATATTTTGTTCAATTTAAGCCATATTTAACGAACTTGTATCATGCATATGTTTTGTATTGTGTTGCTTGTAACCTATTTCTATGTTGATATTTAAACTTTAGTTCTTAAAGAAGGCATATGGTTGAGTCTTGATTTTCGTTTAGGCATATGGTTGAGTCTTGGTTTTTGTTTAGTGACAATCTCTGTTGTTGTTTTTTAACTTTTAAATCTTTTATTTTAAAGATGTGGGTTACAATTCAGGGTTAGGTATACAAATGTTCATTATGCAGGTACTCCTGTTGATGAGGTGTGCCTCCCCTTCCCCAGGCAGACTCCCACTGCTACCAATTCTGCTTCCCTGCCCCACTTCCAGCAGTTTTCCACTGTGGCCAATCCTTGTCTAATAGTATTATGATAATTGTTCAAGGAGCACTTATGAGTGAGAACATGTGATACTCTGTTATTTGTTTCTAAGAAAGATCACTCAGTATTATAAACTCTAGATCCAACCACGTTGCTGTGAAGTTCATGATTTTGTTCTTCTTTATTGCTGCATAATATGTCATCATGTATATCTACAAATACTTTTTTTATCCAGTCCTCTTTTGATGGGCAGTACGGGTGGTTCCATGTTCCTGCTACTGTCAACAAGGCTGTGATAAACATATCAGGTGCAGGTATCTTTTTGATAGAGTGATTTGAGTTCTTCTGGGTATATTCCCATTAGGGGAATTACAGGGTCATATGGAAGGTCGATTTTTAGATATACTAGGAATCACCACACTGTTTTCCACAGAGGCTGTACTAGTTTACACTCCCATCAACAGTGTAGAAGTGCTCCCTTTTTGCCACAGTCTCTCCAATATCTCTTGTTTTTTGAGTTATTGATGATGACCATCCTGACTGGAGTTCGGTGGTATCTCACTGTAGTTTTAATTTGCATTTCTAATTAGTCATTTGCATTTGATGACTAATGAGGCTGGGCATATTTTCATGTATCTGTTGGCACTCGTATGAGTTCATTTGAGAACTGTCTATTCATATATTTTGCCCACTTTGTAATGGGACTACTTTTTCTTTTTGGCATATTTGAGTTCCTTGTAGATCCCAGATGTTAGGCCTTTGTCAGACATACAGTTGGCAAATATTTTTCCAGTCTGTGGGTTATCTCTCCACTCTCTTGACAGATTTTTGGCTTTGCAGAAGCTTGTCAGTTTGAAGAGGTCCCACTTGTCTGTCTTATGACATGGGCACTTGGGGGTTTTGATCAGAAATTGGTCACCAGTTCCAATTTCTATAAGAGTGTCTCCTGCATTTTCTAAGGTTCTTAGAGTTTGAGGTTTTACATTTAGGTCTTTGATCCATTTAGAGTTGATATTTGTGCATGTGATGGGTAGGGATCCTGTTTTAATCTTCTGCATGTGGTCAGCCAGTTTCCCCAGCACCATTTGCCCCGGCCACCACAGCCTTGACCTGCTGGGCTCCGGCTATCCTTCCACCTCCGTCTTCCGAGTACCTGGAACTACAGGCATACGCTACCACGCCGGCTTATTTTGATTTATTGTAGAGATGAGGTCTGGCAATTTGCCCAGGCGGGTCTCGAACCCGCGGGCTCAGGCAATCCACTCACCTCAGCCTCTCAAAGGCATGGGATTACAGGCTGAGCCACCGAGCCTGTCTATGGCTTTTGTTTTAATTTTAAGTTCCAATTATCCTTACTCATTGTGTATGTACCAAGTGAGCTGGTGCTCACAGGTACCTGCCTCTTCTTAGATTTTACCAAGTTTGTTGACCTATGACCTCAGGTTTCTGATGAATCCAAGAATATTCATGAATATTTGCAGTTTGTTTTACTTTTTTGTTTGTTTGTTTATTATAAGGGTGCTTATATTAGTTTGCTTGGGATATTATAAGAAAATACAACAAACTGAGTGACTTAAAAACCAGTATTTATTTATTTTTTTACAAATATGTAGTCAGAAAGTCCGAGATTTAGGTGTCAGATGCTTTGGTTTTTTCAGAGGCCTCTCTTGTTGCCTGCAGATGGTGGCCTTCTCATTGTAACCTCGCTTGGTGTTTTCTCTGCATATGTCTACTTTTATGGAGTCTTTCCATGCACTCAATTTTATTTTTCTTATAAGGACATCGATTGGATTGGTTAGGGCCAACATATGACTTCATTTTAACTTAATCACCCCTTAGGGCCCTATCTTCACATATAGTCACATTCTGAAATACCTCAGATTTTAAATAATATCTCCTAATAACTATTTTTACTCATATCAGCCAAGACTATTATTTAAATTATTACTCATTTCCTTCCTAGTTATAGTCACATACAGAATTTCTATTGTTTCTTTTTTATTTTTTTAAATAAGCCATTGGGTTGTTTTCCCTACCAGTTTTCTAATTTCTGAAATCTCAAAGCTGTCAGCATGGAACTGCTGACCTCATATTCAAATGTGAAAAAAAAAGATGCTTAAACAGCCGGAACGCAATGTGAAAATCATAAAACTTAAACCTATTTCACTTATAAGCTCAAAAAGATAATCCCTACACAACAGTAAACATAAGATTTTATTCACAGTAGAAGACTTTCTAAAGCAACCAATGGAATAGGCCCACATATTGATATCAAATGAAAACATTTGTCATATCAGATTAATCCTGAACCCTTGTTGGGCTTCTCTTGTCTCACAGGGACATGAGCAGGGAACAGGGAGATGGCTGCCACCTCGGAACCTAAGGAGAATACTTCACTTCAATCCTGTGTGATCCATGTTAATGTTTTTTAAAAGGGTCTGACGGCATAAAATAGAAGCCCTCAGAATCAGCTTCCTTAGGACTAGATGAAGCAGACAACTATTCAGTTTAACCTCTTTTAAAGTTGTCAAAAAATGAGGCAAGACTTGAATTAGTTTAAGTGGCAAAATCAAGGGAGCAGCACATTGAGTAAGAATTTTCCTTCCCAAACTATTTTCTGCACTGACCTCTTTCCTCCAGATCCCAAGTCTTGAGCAGTCAGGACAAGAATAGAACACGTCAGTAATCAGAGCTAAGCACAGACACAGCTTCCTTTTTGGAGCATAAAATGCTCTTAAAGGTTATACCTAGGTATTCCTGTCTCCTCTATTTATGAAGCATATGCAACCAGTTTTTTTTTTACAGAAAGTAGTAGCTCTCTGGATTGAGGGCTTACCCTGTGTCAAGTACTGTGGCAAATGCTTACATTGGCCATATCATCTAGTCTTCACACATTAACTCCATTTTGCAGAGAAAGAAACCAACACTCACAGCTTGCCCAAGACCACACAGTTAGTCAGCAATAGCACAAGGCCACACTCTTTACCTTTATGCTAATTAAATGTACCAGAGGGATAAACTATAGGAATACTATGATGAAGCATCATATATAATAAAAGTCAATAATAACTACTCAGTTTATCTGTTCGGGCAATTAAAATTATCACAAATTTCTTAATCAGAGGCTACCAAATACTGAAAGAAACATTTCCTATTCAAGGTTTAAAAAATGAAAACAAATTTCATGAGTATAAATTATCTCAACACTCTAGTTAACACAACCAAATACTCTTTTGTTGAGCACAGATGACCAAAATAGCCTCTTCTAACATATTTATAAACCAGCTAAGATGGGAGAGTTGGAGAAAAATAATTATGATGCAACATCAAAAATACAATAAGGCACATGTAGACACACGCAAAAGAGGCCCAGTGTATGTTTGTGGAGGCAAGGGGGATATTTTGACAAGGGGAGAAAAGAAGAGGAAAGCAGAAAAAAAATTCAAAGAAAAGATGAAAACTTCTTTGACAGAGACACAGCCTGCAGAGAGTAAGAAATAGAGTAGAAATGGAGAAGAGATACCTTCCAGAAAGAACAACAAGCAAGATATGCTAGATTTGCATGCAGCGCTCCTGAAATGACAAATGAATATCCATAAGATATAGGGAAGAACAAGAAAGCCAAACTACAGGAAGTCTCCCTGGCCACCTGGGACATTGGAACTCATTCTAATGAAGCGAGGGGCATCTATAGAATGTGTTGGTCAAGGACATGATCTGATCACCTTCCTCAGTGCTACCTCTCACATTATAATAAAGTTGGCTCTCAGAGAGGAAAAAAGTTCTAATCTTTTGCAGTGTATTCAGAACCAAATGCACTCAACCAATAAAAAATGAAAGATAGCTACACCAAATTCTCAAAATATGTTTTGCAAAAGGTTAATACTTAGCATTTTCCACAATGACTTCCAATCTTAAAGTAGACAAGGCTTTGAAATCCTAGGTCCAAATAAAACTAAAGTAGGAAATACCTCTCTTCCGTACTTATATTCAGAGGAATGACTGGCAAAGAACAAATAACAGCCTTTTATCATAAAAGAAAAAAACTGGCATGAGATTCCCGTCACTGGTCCTTCATTCCAAATTACCCAAGAGTCTGAGCAAAGAAGAACTGGAAGGGACAATCTCTTTCACAGAGGAGCTATGAATAAGAAACAATTACTGGACAAGATGGCATCACTATGCTGTCAAGTCACTAAGACCACATGGAGGAGCTTGGGCCTTGGAGTTTGCCACACTATGGTCCAGAGATCCTTCTCTGGGGAACTTAGAATGACACACTAAGCTTTTCCTATGAACACCAAGTGGTTGTCTTACGCTCTTCTAAAATTTTTCTTCAACCTCACAAAAGATTAGTCAGTGTTGAAAAATCTATCCACCTGTATTGTGCAAATGAAAACAGCCACCAAAGACAAAGGTTCTATTTGGTTTATACAGCCAAGGGTGAAGGGACTAATTCAACAAAACCAGTCCTACAAAGCATACAGATTACCTACCAATTCTAAATCTGTCTCATTTATGCCCCAAATTTATTTCCTGCACTTAACGTAAGAATTATTCTCATATTTTTTACTAAAAAACCTCTAAGAGAAAAAGTATAAACTCCATCTCCTTATGGGAGCATGGCCTAATTTTAAAATCCATGCAAATTTTGTATACTCCTCCATGATAGATCCTGGTATTGTACATTTTTATACTAGTCTAATATTTTAATATGTGGCTATGTGTACACACAAGTACATATATTTTTCCCCAAGTAAAATGCACATTCTGGAAAGACACATATTATCCTGTGGATTTGCACATCCACAAGGATGTACCTATCCCAGCAGAAGAACCAAGAATAAATCAAAGAATGATTATATTTTAGGAGCTGAAACTGCCATGGAAGTGTAATAAGCACAGAATTTGAGAATTGTGAAGTTATAACTCTTTTAAATGGTGACTTTATTACCAAGCATAAGACAAATACTGCAAAGACTGTTTTCAAAGAAGCCTAAAAAGAGGCAATGGGTTTTGTGAAAACCCCCTAAGCTGACAGCAGAAGCAGTTAGAGCAAGCTGAGTGTCACTCCTTTTCTGGTTTTACAACTTCCTCTCTCTGCACTTTATATCTAATTGTGTTCAACATGTCTTCTGTAAGCCAAAGTAGTGGGTCACAGGTAAAGTAAAACAAATATGATATTCCAAGTTATCACAGGGAGATAGAAAAGTTATGCTAAAAAATTAATTTCAGTAGCTAAAGTCTAGCTGTTCACTTTGATCCCCAAACTCTTCCCAGGGTTAGAGCATTCTAAGAAGGGAAGCAGAAACATTAAGATGTTAAGGTGTTACACCTTAGCACCAGCTTCTTTGTGCCTTTGCTTATTCAGGTTCCAGCTGGAACTAGAAGCTTCACTCTTATTCGTTCCTGGCAAGTGAGTTAATGTAGTTCAGATGCCTCCACTTCCATGAAGTCCTCCTTTAATCCCCATCAGCAGTCTCTCTGCCACTAAACCTCACAAGTCTGTCAGTCCTACTGACATAGTTTCTGTCTTGTGCTAATCTACTTCAGTCTCCAAAACTGTATAAATATCAGAATTTCAAAAAAGAAGCAATTTTTCTGTTAACACGTTTAACTCTGCATATTAACTATCGGCTCAAATCCGATTGATTTTCACAATCTGATTCCTTCTAATTACCCTATTCCAATCTCCTGCCTCACTGTCTTTCCTCCTCTAAAAAACTTCTCATGCTCTAATAACGGGAAATAACTTAGAGTACCTTGGAGTCCCCAAGTTACTTCACAAGCTCTTACCCCAGGATGAAATGTATCACCATGTCTCATCAACTTCTTTGATAATTTCCCAACCTTAAGAACCCTGGCCAGGTGTTATTTTTCCTTCCTATATCATCACTCTGCTCCAAACTGCCTCCTACAAGAGGAACAAAACGTGACCCCCTACATCTGTGGAATCTCCACACCTCTGCTCTTTTCTCACCATAACAACACAGCTATATGCTTACCTATCTCCCTATCCAACTCCACATTCCTTTCAAAGTCTGTTTTATTATCTTTTTTTCCCCTACCACCTATGGCACATGAAGGCAGTCAATGAATAGCCCCTAAGTTGAATATTTACTTGATACTAAAGGAAAAGAGCCTAAGTTCTGAAAAATCTACATTTCTCAGAATAGTCATTTTATCTAAATATTATACAGTATACTTTAAACATGAAAAAATGTATAATATTTATGACCTAATGAATAATACCTTTAGATCAATCATTTCTTCAACAAATATCTGGGCTCCCATTAGCTGCCAAGAACTGTGCTGGGCTGGGACCACTGCTAGTCTATATGCTGACTTCATACAAATTAGAACAGGGTACCCTCCCTGGACAGATAGATTGTAAAAGCCAAGCCCATAGCTCCAAATGCATACTCCAGCTGGTGGCCCTCAGGTGTGGAAGCCTTCTCTTACAGTAATAACTGAGAGAATGTCTCTAAGGAGTTCCCATTGTAGCAACACAGAAAAATACACATTTAAATTTCAACATTTTCTATACGACTGAAAATTCAGACTTCAACACACACTCCACTTAATGTCCTCATCTAAATTCCCACCTCATTAAGCACTGGGACCATAATCATCAACCAGAATTCAGGCTGAGGTATCCACCTATGGCAACAGAGAGTTCTAATACTTTTTCAGGCAGGAAACAAACATTATTTCCAGATTCATGGAGGCCACAAAATTGACTGCATTTTCAAATATCATCTTATGGTGATTAAACAAGTTTAATTCACTAAAGAACATTTTCAATTAATCTATATGGTTTTTAAGTCATTTCTTATCTTGCACATACTTGAAAACTTTTTTTCTGTAATGGTAAATATTTCATAAAGTATTTTACTCTGCTGACAATTCTTTGCTACATGCTTATCTACTGAAGTTTAATATAAAAGATAATTGTTATCCTCAGTTGATCAAACACATTAGAACAATACAAATCTTTTAAAAGTATAAGTTACAATAAGCTTACATTTCTAATATTAAAGTATCAGTTCATAGTTAAAAGGAAAACACTCATTTTTTAGTCTTTGTGTGAAAACGTGTATTATATACATATTTTTGACCCACTGATTCCTTATGGAAAATATGTCAATTTGCCTCTGACTTCTGCAAATAATTTGTAAATGACAACTACAACTCTCTTCACTTATCTTGTTAATCTAATTTATAGAGAAATACAGAAACAGAAATAAATCTCAAAAGAAGTATGGAGGAGTGGTTAAAAAAACACATAAAATTCTAAAGGATCCAGTTGGCAAAGAATATTCAACCATTCATTTCAGATTCCTTGATCCAAATATCATTCTGTTTAAAAAAAATAGCAAATCTCAGCCTTTAATACCCACATCTAGTGGTCTGGAAGGCACTGTAATTTTGTCAATTCAATTAATTCATTCAACAGATATTTAAGCATCTCCTGAGAGATAGGAATTGTGCAGTGCAACTAGAAATGAACAGGGGAAATAGAGCTCGCTATGGAGCAGGGCCAGCATCTAACAAACTGCCATTCCCATCACCAAAGAGATATTTTATTAAAAGATTTATTGTAAGCCTTACTTCTCCTTAACACAGAGCCTTACCTCTTAGATCCCTGGGATAAATCTGTTTAGTTCAAGGCATCTTCTTTGATTTAGGGGCTCCTTTTTCTTCTTAGAAACTATAGGAAGAGCAGGTCACAAAAAGGTTGCTCCATAAACTCAACATCTATCAATTAATCCACGTTTTACTACCTTTTAAGAATCACATTTTACTACCTTTTAAGGAGAAAGATACTTTAAAAGTTATTGCTTGGCACTGCACTAACCTAAACTCAAGAAAAGGTAACCAAACTTGGCAATGCTGCAAAAGACTACTCATTAACTTTTAATTACAGATCATTTTGGTAATATCTTGTTGGGAGCTGGCCACGGAGGCCCACTGAGCGTTAGGGATCAGGGAGGGCCGTGGACCCCGAGACTGCTAGGACGTGTTCGGGAGCTGTAGACCCCATTTTCCTCCCCCTTTTGCCATGCAGCACAAACAACCTAAAGGAACTCTGCTGGCCTAAGCTGAAGGCTCTGTGACCGTGACAGGCATAGCTCACTCTAGAAACCCATTGTTCCTGTTTCCCATAAACTGTGGTTTCAGCTTCAGGTATTAGATATAATTCAAATTCAGGTCACATTTGGGAGTCTTTTATATGGTACAAGCTTCTTTATAAGATTTAAAAGAATATTTGTAGAATTAGTATATACTTATGGAGAGCTGTTTCCAGCTTTTCAATGGTATAGATGATTATCAAGGGTTATCAGAAATGGCCCAGCACAGAGTTTGGGATGGACCACACTCCTGAGAGCCCAGCATGTACTTTGGACTGGGCTACATTCTTTTAGACCGGCTTTAGCTACAGTTAGTGTAAGGGCTTTTTTCTACCTATTATAGAAATTGAATTTATTTTATTCACAGAAGATATTGTAGAATAGGTCATGCTACGTCAAGGAATCATGTTAGTTCAAGCATAATCAATCATAATATTTTTAGGTTTAATAAGAATATAGTTAACTTTAGAAATTTCATTGTCTCCATTTTCTACTATCGAGGTTTTGGCCTTAGTACATTTACAGTTTATATTTGGGTTTTAGAAGCTTTGCTGCTGCTAATCAGTTTTATATATTAGAATTAGGAATTGGAAACTTTCATAGAAATTAGGATAGATATATAGGACTTTAGAATAGCCATTTTGTTAAGAGATTGTAGTCTATTGTTCCAAAAGGTGGCCCACCATGAACCTTGGACTGGGCCACATCCTGTAGGGCCCAGTGTGATCTTTGGACTGGGCCACATTCTTTAGGAAGA
>NW_007064579.1:5777-8629 GCF_000164805.1 Carlito syrichta | reverse complement strand
TTTCTTTTAATATCTGTCCCTACAGATTCGCCGATGCCACCACATCTTCCAAGGGACTCCCCAAAACTTGCAGGGGCTGGCCCCTGCAATATCTGGGCCTTCTCTTGAAGTAAACAAAAAATCATTTTTAGCAGACAACAGTGAAAAAATTCACTTTGTGTTTTAAAATAGCATTACCAGGTACAATTAAAATACAGTATCAGGCTATGAAAGGGTTATGTTGGATATACTACACATGCCCATTCATAAGAGTAGTGACTGTGTCCTGTTCATCTTGCTTTAGGATTAACTCAATTAATATATGTGGTTCCTATTAAGGCTGCTCCCCAGTTATTCCAGACCTCCCTTCTAGGCTCATGGTAGGACCCCACTTTCTGCCTCACTGTGTTTGGCTGGGATATATGACCTGTTCTAGGCAATGACTTTTGAGTGAATGAGCCAAGTTTTGCTTCCAGGCTGAAGGATTTAGCACTTAATTATCAAAGCAAGGTCCTCCAGAGCTCTTTTCCCCTCTGCCATGGGACCAGCACTGTTCAGGCAGTGAATCTGACAACGACACAGAGCAGAGCTCCTGCTAACCCAACACACTCATGCAGCATAAAAAAGAAACAGACTTTTGTTCTTTTAAGTCAGTGAGGCTTTGGGAGTTATTTATTACTGCAGCATAACCTAGGCTGATTCATACATTTTAAAACACAGAGATCTGAAGTATAGTGATCTACAACCCAATCACCTATCTCCCCAATCAGCCACCTCAGACTCCCTCTTCCACAAGATTCTCAAGAATTCTAGAGCTACAATTTTAGTTTTAACTTCCTGCAAGAAAGCTGATAAGCAAAGCCCATTATGTTGCAGTTACACACAAAATCATGTTTAATCACTAAGCAAAAACACAAGACTGAAATGGGAATACTTCACTGAAAGCTTATGTTCTATAGTGCCATACTTTCTACACATTACCTAGTTTAATTCGGTTAAATTACCTGTCCAAGATCAGCAACTAAGGAATGTGGCACCACATGACTCAAGTTACTTCCAGTGCTTATTTCCTTAGTGGAAAGGTTAATCCCCACTCTTGTTTTTTATTTTAAAGGGTTGTATTGCACAGCTAGTTACGACTACATATTTTGGTTTCAAACCAGACTGGCTTTAAAGCCAGCCTTTATCCCTTACTGTGTGGCCTAGTTCTGGTTACTTAACCTCTCTGAAGATCAGGTTTTCCAGTTGTAAAATTAGGAAATGTTATTCACTTCATAAGGTTGTTATAAGAACTGAACTAAACACCAGATACTTTGCCAGTCACACAAAAATGCTGAAATGTGAATTCTCCTTAAGAAAGTCTACAGGACAAAGAATGTGTCTAATATCCTAGTATAAGGTTTGAGAGATTTCTGGTTTCATTATATCGAAAAAATAGAAGGAAGGCAGGCTACAATTAGCTTCAGTATTTTGTCTCTGATATACCGTGTCAGCACAACACAAAATTATTTGCAATTTTTTAACTGCATGTGGAAGTATACAAAATATGATGGTCCAAGTACGTATTTCATCTAGAACTGTGCTAAATGATCTAGAAAAAAATATGGTATCCCAACTCGCTGCACTAAAAAAAAAAAAAAAAAAAAAATCCACTATCCGATTCAATAGAGAATTTAGACACATTAGGACAAAATAAATTGTATGAATGTTCAACTATGTTCCTTGTTAAACTTAAAGCTTCTAAATGGTCACAATATTTGGAAGTTTTTAAAGCGTGAACTCTTGAGTATAATCCAATCATGTGATCCCATAGGAACCAGAGCACAAATGTAAAATATGCACATTCTGAAACCCAAAGGCTTTAGCCATCCCAATCACCGCCTACCCACTGTCCCTAGCTATCCACCCCATGTTTAAATCCTTGTGGGGGGAAATGGGTATTTCCAGAGACAGCAGCATTGTACCACCAGGACGAGTGATAAACTGTTTCTCTAAGGGAAAGAAATAAATACTACATGGAGCAAAAACTTGACACCGTCAAAAAGCGTAAAGACAGTTGCAAGGAGAAAAACCATGAATGAATGTGGAGGGCAGAGCCTGGGAAAACCCCTCTGCTATGCTGCACTGAACAAAGCGCTTCGCACGCCAGCAGGAGGAGGAATGGACGTGCCAGCGCAGGAAGGAGCCTAGAGTGGATGCGGAGAGCCGGAGGAGGAGGACAGGTGAGGCGAGTGAGGCAACTCAGAGATTCCTCGTCACCAGCTCCGCCGCCGCCCCCTCCCCTCTCCAGCCAGCAACTTCTTCCCGAGTCCGACCCTGAGACGACCCGCGCCCCGGCCCACCTCCCCCTTCCCAACTGTTGCAGACGCGCACTCCCAACCCGGAAAGAAACTACCCAGGTGGCCGCGAGTAAACAAGCACTTGGAGCAAAGAACGAAAGGAAAAGAAAGCCACAATGCCAGGAGGTTGGGAAACCGAGGCATGGTGTCCCGCATCCCCCACCCTCTCGCAAAATGCGTCTGCCGCTGGAAGGCGGCCGGGGAGTCTGGGTTCCTCCGTACCTGCTCGGCTGGCGCGCGGCGAGGGCGTCCAGAAGTGGCAAGCGTCCCCTCTGCAAGGTCGGCGGCTGCACACACACGCGCACCCGCACGCCCCCCCGCCCGCCGAGGGAAATGTGGTCCTGCCTCTCCCCACCTCCGCCCTCCCCAGCTGCAGCGCCCCCGCCGCGGAGCGCGCGCCCAACCTGCTGCCAGGACGCCCGGCGGAGCCGCTGTCGCTGCAGCCGGCCCTGGAGCTGCGCTGCTGAAGGTGGCGGCCGCAGCTCGGGATCTCCGCGACCTCCGCGCGGCGGCGGCGCCCGGGGGCCCACCTTC
>NW_007064579.1:2862-5245 GCF_000164805.1 Carlito syrichta | reverse complement strand
CAGGGTTAGGGACACGAGGGGCCGGAGCCCCGGCTCGCACCGCCTCGGGTACTAGCGCCCGGGAGGTGGGGGGCGGGCCGGGCCAGTCACGCCGCCCGGAGAAGGCCAGGCCAGGTCGCGCAGTTGGGGGCGGTGGGTCGGGAAAGGGGGGCGGGGACGGACGGGGTCGTAGTTTCCCTTTACCGTCTCTTTACTTTCTAAAGCAGGATGTGGGCCGGCCCGGTGACGTCATGGGGTCTCCCAGCTCCGCCCCTCACCCGGGCCGAGTGAGGGAGGGGGAGGGGCGAGGGAGGGAAGGGGGGAGGGGAATGGGAAGGGGGGGGACCCCAAGGGGGTTTCTTCAGCAACGCATAAAAGGAAGGAGAAAGTCATTGTGAAACTTGAAACTCATTAACTTTGAAAAACAACTTTTAAAAAACCAGATGGGGGCGGGGTGTTGGTCTGGCGGATGGAAGGGGATACATTATTAACCCTGAACTGAAACCACTTTTTGGTGGTGGATGTTCTATTAAAAGAGCGAGGAAAGCCAAGGTTATTCCAGAGGCCGCTCCTACACCCGCGGGTGCTTCCCGGAGCAGGTGCGGCGAGCGCGGTTAACCTCTGCCTGCCTGACAGGCTGGGGCGAACCATGGACGGGACTTGGCAACGGGAAGGTGGGCCACGTGGCAGGGCGGCCCACCCGGCTCCTGGAACATAGGGAGGAGTGAAAGGGGAAGAGGGAGTAATTACCATAAACCAGAGTTTGACCCCGGCTGCTACAAAGCAGTAGAGGAAGCCAGGAATGGAAGTCCCTGGCAAAGAAAGAAGGAGGGGCTGGACCAGGGTCATGAAGAACTTTTCATGATTAGACCTAAAGAACGTTAGTGATTTGGGGTTCAGAAATTCCACACGTACCCCAAGAGAAGCAGGCAAAAGTGGATGGTTTAATGGACCACCCCAAACTTGGAAGGAAAAAGGTAAAACAAAAATTTTGATGCAAAGAAAATTATCAGATAAAACCAAACTGTTTTCCTCTTTTAAGGAATAAAAATGCTAAACGATCATACACCCACCAAGACAGATGGCCATCTGTGCTAACTTGAATTGTTTTGTTCCCTTGGGCTTTCATAGAGGCGTCTAGGTTTTTCCTGCTAGGGTTGAACCCTAAAATTCCCCAGAGGAAATCCTACCTCTAGCTCACTTGAGCTAAGAAAAGCTCAAAGTACCAGAATGGGAATGATTAAAAATGGAATCGCTCAGTAATGGCGAATTTGTAGCCAAAGAAAATGTCATGTAAAGGCAGAAATAAGCCTACTAAAACTTAAATTTGGTTATAAGAGCAAAGATCACCCAGCTATGTAAATCTGAAATGACATCTGGCATACAATGAAATAATGCAATTTTTATTTTTATTTTCAATGTGATATAATCATCTCGCTTTTGTGAAATGAAATGATAACCAGTGGGTTGCAATTGCAAAAAGTATATAAGTTGCCAACTGGGTTATTTGGGTTAAAAAACCCCAAAACATACATTTAACTGTGAAATAATAGCTAATAATCTATCAGGATAAAGGTAGCTTGATAATGAATTGAGTTGGTGTCACTTGGGAAGTCAAAGGTGCTAACTGAATGAATAACTTTTAAACCAAAAGTTGTTGAGCACAACATACTGTCAACACAATGTTTGTTTAGAATTTAACTTTACTAAGAACTTTCTAATAGAATATACCTTCAATTTTGAATTATAATTGGTAAGTGTTGTCATCTCCATTTGTTTTCCTGAGCAGCAAACTGCAAAAAACTTAAAAAAAAAATGCAATGTAGAAGTTTCCTAGTAAGTGTCTGGATTTTCTAAATGCAGTGGCTTTTCCTAATTCTGCTTACAATTCTAACGTCCTAGATATCAGAATGCAGATACATCAGTCCAACTAAACTATAGTTTGTTTTGGCTTAATTGTTTTGTGGTAATTTCAATAGACGTAGTTTCTCAACATGTATCAAATAAAAGGAAAGTGGAAGGAAACTGAAGCAGAGAGCAAATGTGAATGATAAACTGCAGTCCGAACTGTCAACAATTCTGGAACAATGTGAGAGCGGGGGACCATTCTCTGAAAAAAGGGGGCTCCCAGGGGACCATCGCTCACAGTCCCCGTGCCCCCAACTGGCCCTGTGAAGCTTCAGAAGCCCCCATGGGGAGTGGGGGTTCCAGGACGATTATGTCACTGAAAGGCTCTACACACACACACACACACACACACACACACACACACACAGTTTGTTTCTCGCTGAACAGTTAGGGGAAGGCACAAGTCCACCCGGAGCCACGTCCACCAGGCCTCAAGCCACCATGCCCCCTGACCCCCACACCCTGCCCCAGTTCCTGGCCTGGTTCCCACGTGGCC
>NW_007064579.1:0-2729 GCF_000164805.1 Carlito syrichta | reverse complement strand
CGCCAGTCCCTCCCTCCCCACGGCCCTTCTCCCTCTGATGGCATGCCAGGCTTTCCAGTCCACTGGCCGGATCCCCTCCTCCTCCCAGCGACCCAGCGACAAAACCTTCCCGACAAAACCTACCCCATACACTCTGCCCACTCTGACTCACGCCCTGGATCTCCCCAAGCCGGGTGCCAGACAAAAGAACCCTGAAAAAAACTTACCTGAACTGCAACGCAAAAGTCTGATCCAAAGCTTCCTGGGTTTAACTTTTAATTTTTAAAACAACAAAAGCAGAAACCAAAAGCCTCCTAGGTTGGAAGTGGGCATGAGAAGAAATGCTAGGGGGAGGTGCTTCATTCCCTGAGTTGTTTTTGCCTCCCTGCTCCCCTCCTGGCCCCTGTCTGGGGCTTTGATGTTATCTAGTGCACTGCCTATGTCGGTTTATACCTTGGGCTCTGCACAGAGAATGATACACAAATATTCAGCACTTTCTCTGCTGGTTAGAAGAGAGGGAAGCAGGTGGTGTGGCCAAAGGCCCAGCCTTCTTACCCCCGCAGTGAGAAGGGGGCATTGTACTGGCTTCCTTGGACTGAACAATCCACCTAGCTAGTGATCCTGGAGAGTTGGACCATGTGGTATTTTTCTGTTAGATACACAGAAAGTGGCATCCTAAATTAGATTCATTTATCCCTCCACTCAGAGCACCAACTTATAGTGGTATTGTATGTTTTCTGAGGCTTTGTTCAGTTTTTGGATCTCAGTTTTGAAAGTAAATATTATTTCTCTTCTGAGATAGTCCTGCAACCTTAAAGAGACAAGAATAAACCTCTAAAGGCAACACACTCTACAACAACATGCCTTACATGCACCATAAATTCCCTTATAGGCCAAGATATCCAGACAACCTCCCCCTCACATTATGGAGAGCTTGTAACTTGATTTTATCTTGTTTGTCTGGACACCAGAAGAAACTGGATATATTTTTACGTTAGCTTAGCAGTCTCAGGGCCATCACTAACAAAATGGTAACAAGAAATTAAAAAAAACAACAACAGATTAGTCGAGGTTCCGGTAAGATGGTGACAGCATAGGTGGACTTGTGAGAGTCTCAAAATGTGAGTTCCCAAAAAAACTCTTACTTTACTTTCCCCATCACCCAGCCCACCACCAGCTGCACTGGTCTGAGACCCGGGGACTTTTGGTCCCATGCAGGGCCAGATATTGTGGCGCCCTGCTGCTGCTGTCCCACCATACATGACTCCCGCCTGCATGGGAGTCTTGGGTCTCAGCTCCTTCCCTGGCTACATTGTCTCCATCCCAGCACCCAGCACCAAGCTGCCGGTCACTCAGGGAGGCTCTGGGCACCTGCCCCTCAGAGACAGCAGTACCATTCCTGGCTAAAGTACCCTGTGGAGGTCTCAGGGCCACTCTCACCACACACCACTTGCCCTTTGGAGTTTTGGAGCTCTGGAGCTCTGGGCCCACCCTGGATGAGGCACTCAGTACTTGATCCCAAGCTTGGGGAACCAGCAAGCAGAGAGAAACGGATCTGCAAAAGTGAATCTGCCTCAGCCATTCTCCAGGCAGAGATTTCCATTGCCCCGCTCACCTACCAACAACCCCCACCTCAGTTCCTAAGGTAACCTTGCTAAACAGGAGACAAAACCCCATCACTACACTGAATCAGACAAAAGCAACTCATAGGCAGCAGGCTTAAAAAAAAACAAAAGAAAAAACACCTGTAATTCCAGCTACTTGGAAGGCTGAGGTGGAAGGATCACTGGAGCCCAGCAGGCGAGGCTGTGGTGACCAGGAGCAGCCACTGCACTCCAGTCTGGGCAACAGAGAGGGGCTCCAACTCAAAAAAAACCCCCACAAAAACAAAAACAAATGCAAACGGCAAGTAAATCTAGCTGCGCGCAATGAAAAACAAAGGGGAGAGGTCGGAGATCAGAGCTGAAGTGAATTTAGTCTAATCTCTTATTTTGACTTATGATTTTATCATTTTGACTGTTTGTTTTGATCACTTTTGTTGTATGTCTTCTAACTTACACTGTTTCATGATTTTATTGGTCTGTCTCTGTGTAGCTATCAGTATTCTTTAGGAATCTTTCTTATGTGTCTTTTTTTCACTTTTCTCCGGCCTTGTGTCTCTTTCTCACCTGATAGTTGGTATGTATGTTTTCCCTCTTACTCTTCTCTCTTTCTAACTTCCTATTGATCCCCATTCCTACATTATTTTCCTCTTTTATACCCTCTTTTTAATCTAGGGACCAAGCCTACATACTGCTGCATGGACAGATTGTAAGGCATAGGGAAATAGGTTCCAGTGTGCTCATACACCAGTTCGTGGATGCTAGAGTCAGCATATAAACTCTGAACCACAGCATCCCTCTCAATTAAACCTCAAAACTACAAAAACTACAGTCCGCAGACCACACTCCAACCTCAAAAGTGAAAAAAACCAGAAGACCCTCATAAGGAAGAACAGGATATTGCAGAAGTGAAACAAAAGCAACCCCACCTTAACTCAAAAACAGAATTAAAGAAGGGGAGGGAAAGGGAGTCAGAGAGAAAAATCTACACAAATGAAGAAAAATCAAAAGAAGAGTATGTGTCTCTCCCAGAGCCCTGGGAAGGCAGACACTAAGAAAACTGACTTCAGAATGCAAACAATGAAGAGCCCCCAGGATGAAGGGTCTCAAACTACAAACCTAGATATCAAGACATTAATGGAGAGATTA
>NW_007064578.1:4858-17587 GCF_000164805.1 Carlito syrichta | reverse complement strand
TCCTTCTGCCTCAGCCTTCCAAGTAGCTGGAACCACAGGCATGTGCCACCACACCTGGCTGACTTTTTGATTGATTGTAGACATAAGGTCCCACCAAGTTGCCCAGACCACTCTCAAGCCCCCGGGTTCAAGCAATCCCCTTGCCTCCACCTCTCAAAATGCTAGAATGATGGGTGTGAGCCACTGCACCCGGCCTTACAGTGGGCATTTCTTAACCCAGGAATATGTCAGGCTGTCATGGGCAGGGTGCTCTGAGACGGAGATTTGTCACAGGAGGTCTGTCAGGAAGAGCCTTGGGGAACAGCAGCTGTGGAGGCGAGGGAAACAGGGCTGGGCAGGGGGAAGCTGAACTGCAATTCACTTGCAGGGGAGCCTCAGCCTGTCCCAAGAGCTCTGGAGCTGGGACACCCCCTTGTTGTTCCAACTGAGGCAAAGGACTGGGTATTTATACCTCCATGTGGATGAGTTATTAGACTTAGGTGAGGCAGCTTTCTTCCAGAGAGAGCAATTCCTAGGGAGACTCAGCCAATAGCCCATCAGCCACCAAGGCTGCCACAGCTGGTGGAGGGGAGGGCAAGCCCCTCGGTCCTGAAGGGAGGATGTGGACAGCCCAGCATCACATCCCACAGGAAGTGCAGAGGGTGCAGGATCTCCGCCTTTGGATGCCAAGCTCACGTAATAACCATGATGCCAGGCCATGAACGATAGAATCCCTAGGAAGGCCTTGATGCCATGTTGAGGGCACTCAGAATTGCCAAGCTTCCTGGAGGTTTCAAGGTGGAGTTGGCATGGACGTGGACCTAGTAGGGCAGTTCAGTTTCCTGAGCTGGGTGAGTTCACCCTGCCTCTCTTGGGATTTTTGCCGGGCTTGACCTGTTCAGCACTGAGGACAGCTCCTGGGTGCGGCCCTCCTGGCCCACCACCCCCTTGGGCGTGGGGTGATGGCCCCATCTCACTCGAGGTGCTAGGCCTGGAGTAGGCACACGTGGTGAAGTCCCTCAGTGTACTCTGCCCAGAAGGCACCCCTGGAAGGAGGGGCAGCCCGTGGACCAGGGCGAGGTCGGTGACGGTATCCTCAGGAGTGTGAGAGCCACCCCTCACTGAGTGAGGTACCCGTGCCCGCTGCCTTGGCCTGGGCTTCCTTGCCAGGTCTCCTGCACCTTAACTGATCTGAAACTGAGAGGTGAAGGGAAAACAGAAGTTGGCCCGGAGTGCTTGGACAGAAATGCAGAAGCTAAAACCAAATGTAGAACAGAAAGCCTGAGACTCAGCTACTCCCATGAGCTCAGACCCAGAGGTGGGGAAGCCAGGCATCAGAGCAACAGGGAGGCCTGGGGGCAGCAGCCCCGCTCTGAGGCCAAGGGCTCTCTCTGCCGCAAAACTGCTGCTGCTTTGGCTCTATGGACCTGTTTCTCCCTTATTCAAGCTGGCAGGGCGGGTTAGGGTGAAGGCCAACCCGTCTGCCTGACTTGACTCCACCTCTGCCACTTCCAAGTTGCAAGTTACTCGTCCTTTCTGTGCCTCAGTTTCCTTAGCTGCAAAATGGGGAGAATGAAAACCTTTCTCATCAGTTCAGAAGTTGTACCTTTTGGACGCCCCGTTTCCCAGCTTGTCTTTCCTATAGGGATGCCTACCCCATGCTATAATCACAAGCCTTTCCAGGCCAGGAGGAATGAGCACAGCCCGAATTGCAGGATAGATCCAGGGAGGGTGGCTTCTGTTAGCTAAAGAATAGAACTAAGCCGGGCTCGGTGGCTCAGCCTGTCATCCTGCGCCTTTGGAGGCTGAGGTGAGTGGATTGCCTGAGCCCGCGGGTTCGAGACCCGCCTGGGCAGGCGAGACCTCATCTCTACAATAAATCAAAAAATCAGCCGGGCGTGGTAGCGCACACCTGTAATTCCGGATACTCGGAAGGCTGAGGCGGAAGGATCGCCGGAGCCCAGCAGGTCGAGGCTGCAGTGGCCGGAAGCAGCCACTGTACTCCAGTCTGGGCGACAGAGTGAGACGCTAACTCAAAAATAAAAAATTAAAAATAAGTCAGCCAGGCGTGTTAGCGCATGCCTGTAATTCCAGCTACTCGGAAGGCTGAGGCGGAAGGATCGCTGGAGCCCAGCAGGTCGAGGCTGCGGTGGCCGGGAGCGGCCACTGCATTCCAGTCTGGGTGACAGAGACTCCAACTCAAAAAAAATAAAAAATTAAAATTAAAAATAAAAAAAAGAAGTAAATGGGACAGACACAGCCTAGTTGGGATATGAATGTTAAGCTTGTAAAGCCCTAGCCATGCAAAAGTTGCAGCTGAACAAAGGCCCCGGGTGGGGTGCACCACACTAGGAAGAAATGAAACAGGTCTAAGCCAGGTGCAGTGGCTCTCGCCTGTAATCCCAGCACTTTGGGAGGCTCAGGTGAGAGGATTGCCTGAGCCCATGGGTTTGAGACCAGCCTGGGCAATTTGGCAAGACCTGTCTCTACAATAAATCACAAAATTAGCTGGGCGTGGTGGCACATGCCTGTAGTTCCAGCTACTTGGAAGGCTGAGATGGAAGGATCGGCTGAGCCCAGCAGGTCGAGGCTGGTAGCCATGAGCGTGCGACTGCATTCCAGCCTGGGTGGCAGAGTGAGACTCCTACTCAAAGAAAAAAAAATAGCTGGGTGTGGTGACACGCGCCTGTAGTTCCAGCTACTTGGAAGGCTGAGGCAGCAGGATCACGGTTGGGGCTGCGGTGGCTATGAGCATGCCACTGCACTCCAGCCTAGGTGACAGAGTGAGACTTCAACTCTAAATAAATAAATAAAATAGAGTCTAGATGTCAGAAGTGGCTTCCTGGAGGAGGTAAGACCTGAAGACTTGCTGTTTGAGCTGAAAGCAGAAGGAAGACGAGGTGCAAACTAGACTTAAGGCAGAGTAGCAGCATGCGCAAAGGCTGACTTGAAGAAGGAGGGTGTTGTGTGGGTGGTGCGGCCCTGCCAGCAACTGTGAGGAGTTACCATGTTGTTACTCCAAAGAGGGCTTCTCAGCAGGGGAGGGAGGGAGATGATCCCAACGGATGGGGGCTGTGGTGGTTGGGAGTTGCTCAGGACAGGACCTGGAGCAAAAACAGCATGTCTTCCCTGCCCAGACAGTGATCATAGGCTCCTACCTGATTGCCCACGGTTTCTTCAGTGTCTACGGCATGTGCGTGGACACACTGTTTCTCTGCTTCTGTGAGTGACCCCTCACCCCAGCCCTTGCCAGGCCCTGAGTCCCTTCCCACTGGGCATAGCATCCCCATCCGGTGGGGCCCCCAGCTTCCCTGAGGCCTGGCTGCTCCTTGTCCCGGTCCCCGGCGCCCCTTTTTGGCTTCCTCCCTGCGCTCGGAGCTGCTCCATCCTCTTGCCTGCTGGCGCAGACTGCAGCCAGGACACTCTGCCCTTGGGCCCTTGGCTTCGGAGTTTCTGGCTCTGTTGGGGGGGGGTCTGTGGCTGCCACTAACTCTGGTCTCTCCGTCTGTTTTTTTGTTTTGTTTTTTTCTTCTCTCTTCCTCTCCTCTACGCCTGCTGGCTTCCCTGTTCTCCCCCTACCTCCCTCTTTCCCTCCTTTCCTGACCACCCTGTTTTCCCTCTGCCGTTCCCCGGGGGAGCCCAGGTGAGGACCTGGAAAGAAATGACGGCTCTCAGGAGCGACCCTACTTCATGTCGCCCGAGCTCAGAGACATCCTGTTGAAGGGGAGTGCGGAGGAGGGGAAGCGGGAGGAGGTCGAGGAGTAGAGAGTGAGGGAGGCTGGCATGGGGCCTGGTTTCCTCCCTGTAGATGGGGCTGCATGTGGGGGGAACTTCCTTGCCTGGGTGTGCGGTTATCCCGCCCGATGGTGTGCATCCCCGGGAGCCCGCCGTGGTCTGCCCATCTCTGGTCCTAGTGTGTCGCTTCCTAACCCTCTGAGGCTTCTCTGTGGCCCTCCTCCTCCTGCCCTGTCCCCAGAGATCCCTGCCCATGGGCTCCCCTCACGCAACCTGCTCTGGGGACTCTCTTCACAGTGGAGGACCTCGAGAGGAACGATGGCTCTACCGAGAGACCTTATTTCATGTCTTCCACCCTCAAGAAGCTCTTGAACAAGACCAACAAGAAGCTCGGGGAGTCCTGAAGGCCCGCACTCCCCCACCTCCTGGGGGTCTCTACCCAGTATCCTGTCACTGCCGCTCTGCTCCCTCCCCATGAGCCGGTTCCCATCAGTTTCCAGGGACCCAGAGGACAGGGCATCTCTCCTTATGCCAAGGGGCACTTGGAGTGTTCACAGCAGCCCCCACAGCTGCAGAAGGATCACTCTGGCCCTCACTGGCCTGAGGGGAGAAATGTGGTGGGGCCTTGGATGGCTGGGATGGGATGTGACCCGACCTCCGCAGCCTCCCTCACACTTCGTCTCCCTCTTACTGCAATGGGACAGAAAAAAAGGGGAAGGACCGACCATGTTTGTGTCTGAGGCAGCCGCGGGCCACAGTGAACATCCCTGTTTGCTTCCGCCTGTTCCGGCCAGGACTGCTCTCCACAACCGAACAATTGGCTCAAGGCCGCCACGAGCATTTCTTTATTATTATTTTTTATCCAGGACATGCATTAAAGGGGCTATTAGCTTTTTTCCATCTGTCTCAGCAATGGAGACCGCCCACACAGGAGTGCCTTCCTTTGCCCGGTGGGGCTGGGCTGGGCTGGGAGTGTGTGTGCCCAGTGGGGGTGTCTCCTGACTGGGGAGGCATCTGTGGGAGGGGAGGGAGGGAGGGAGAGGGACTTTTGGGGGCCAGCGAGGGGCCAGCGGGTGTGGCCAGGCTGGGACAAGATCGCTAATAGCCCTTAGTGGATGCCTGTCACCTGGCGGACTGCCTGGTGGGGGTGGGCCGAATTCCTCCCCCTTCCTCTGCCAGTAATTGACACAGCTCTCTTTGTAAGAGAGGAAAGAAACTGAATCCACCCTCGGGATGATTTAAGGGGGAGCGTAGGGGCCAGATGCCTGGTCACCTCACCTTGGGGTCCTTTTGCCAAACTTGCTGAACTCAGGGGATCTGGTTTCTCGGTTCCCCCTTTGCCATATCCCAAGCCCCCCAACCCGCCACCCCGACTTCATGTCTGCTCCTCAGTATTGCCCCAGGATCCCAGGGAGGGAGAGTCCCCCACCTGGGGTCTCCGGTTTCCTGTGCCTGCCGCCAGCCCTGTTCCCACCCTGTCTGCACACCCTTGCGTGTAACTGCATTCCAACCACTAATAAAGTGCCTATTGTATAGGGCAGGCCTGGCATGTCTGTGGGGGGCTCGGTAGGGGGAACCGTGCTTCCAGGGCCCTGGAACTTTCAACTCGAGTGATTCTTTGAAAGGGAAGAAGGAGAGTGGACAGGAAACCGGATGGCTGCTGGGTCTGCCTGGTATTCCAGCATTCAGTCTGCTCGGGTTTCTCCTAAGGGCGCCTGGAGAACAAATGCCCTGATTAGGCTCTGATTCCTGGAGTCCAGGAGGCAGCAGTGGCTTGTCCACCTCCTGGGTCACATGTCCTGAACACATGCCCCAGAGACCAGACCCTTGAGGCTCCCGGCCCCTCCCCAGCTCGGATCTGCTCAGCCTCCTGGAGACTCTCTGCTGCCCCCTGGTGCCAGCTGTCTGCACCCGTGGTCTCAAGGCTGTCTGCCCACGATGTTAACTGCTTTTCCCCACTTCCTCCTCTCTCCGAAAATTTTTACTTCAATAGCCACTTTTTTGATTGGGCTGGGTGGCTCAGCCTGTAATCCCAGCGCTTTGGGAGACCGAGGCAAGAGGATTGCCTGAGCCTGCGGGTTCGAGACCCGCCCGGGCAACTTGGCGAGACCTCGTCTCTACAATAAATCAAAAATTAGCCAGGCGTGGTAGCATGCATCTGTAGTTCCAGTTACTTGGAAGACTGAGGTGGAAGGATCGCCGGAGCCCAGCAGGTCGAGGCTGCGGTGGCCGGGAGCAGCTACTGCACTCCAGTCTGGGCGACAGAGTGAGAATCCAACTCAAAAAAAAAAAAAAAAATAGCCACCTTTTTTTTTTTTTTTTTTTAAATGATCCGGGAGCAGTGGTTCACTGTAGTCTCATGCTTTTGGAGGCCAAGGTGCTTCAGGTCAGGAGTTCAACCAGTCTGGGTAACAAAGTAAGACCCCCCCCATCTCTACAATTTTTTATTTCAATTAGCTGGTGCGTGCCTGTAGTCCCAGCTACTCAAGAGGCTGAGGCAGGAGGATTGCCTGAACCCAGGAGTTCATGGTTACAGTCAGCTGTGATTGTGCCACTACACTCCAGCTTGAGCCACAGAGCAAGACCCCATTGCACACAACTCCTCACTTTTTGTAACTCCTTAATTTACCAAGGATGAGGTCGGGCTCGGTGGTTCAGCCTGTAATCCCAGCACTTTGGGAGGCTGAGGTGAGTGGATTGCCTGAGCCTGTGCTCAAGACCAGCCCTGGAAACTTGGTGAGACCTTGTCTCTACAATAAATAAAAAGTTAGGCAGGTGTGGTAGCTCACGCCTATAGTTCCAGCTACTTGAAAGACTGAAGTGGAAGGATCGCCAGAGCCCAACAGACTGACAACTCAAAAATAAATAAATAAAAATTTACCAAGGATGAAGCCAGGCTTGGTGGCTCAGCCTGTAATCCCGTGCCTTTGGGAGGCTGAGGTGAGTGGATTGCCTCAAAGAAAAAAAAAAAAATTTACCAAGGATGAAACAAGACAGGAAGCTTTGGCGATGTGTCTAAATATTGCCAAGCTAGAAATAGGCCGAGATGGCATTTGAACCCGGGTCGCCTGGGCTCCAAGGCCATCAGCTTCTACCCCGTCCTGTCACTGACCCCTCTCGATGCCCTTGTTCCACTGGATGCCTTGAATCTGGCATTTTCTTTGCCCTCAGCTCCTGTTAGCCCTGTCCATTTTCTTTTCTTTTCTTTTTTTTTTTTTTTTGAGTAGGAGTCTCACTCTGTCGCCCAGACTGGAGTGCAGTGGCCGCTCCCGGCCACCGCAGCCTCGACCTGCTGGGCTCCGGCGATCTTTCCGCCTCAGCCTTCCGAGTAGCCAGAATTACAGACATGTGCTACCACGCCCGGCTGATTTTTTGATTGATTGTAGAGATGAGGTCTCGCCAATTTGCCCAGGTGGGTCTCGAACCCGCGGGCTCAGGCAATTCACTCACCTCAGCATCCCAAGGCGCGGGATTACCGGCTGAGTCACTGAGCCCGGCAACCCTGCCCACTTTCAAACATCTCCTAAGCCCACCCACTTCTCTCACATTTTCAGTTCCCAGGCCCCATAATCACTCAGCTGTGGCTGTGTGTGCAGTCCTGCCACCCTGGTCCCAGACTTCTGTCTCCCTACGTGCACATACTGTTTGTTCCCCCAGAGGGGCAGGAAGGCCCCTGTGAACACTTGAGTGAGGTCATGTCCCTCCTCTGCTCAAGAACCCTCCATAGCTCCTACCTTGAGCAAACGGCAAAGTCCTCCAATGCAGCCCACGGGTCCAGCACCATCTGCTCCATCACCCTCCCCACCCTTATCTCCTCCAAATCTCCCCCACACTGTCTTGCTTCACTCCTCCAGACCCCAGGGCTTGTGTCTGAAATACTCTCCACTTGCTTCTCTTCCCGGCTAGCTCCTCACCTTTCTGCTTTCAGCTTGGGATCACTTCCTCCAGGAGGCCTTTCCCATCCATCTAAAGTCGGTCTCTAGTGGGCATGGTGGTGCGTGGCTATAATTTCAGCTACTTGGAAGGCTGAGGCGGAAGGATCACCTGAGCCCAGCAGGTCGAGGATGCAGTGGCCGTGAGCATGCCGCCGCACTCCAGCCTGGGGGACAGAGTGAGACTCCGACTCAAAAATAAAAAAAAAATAATAACGTTGGCCTCTCTGGGTGGGTGACTATATCACCCTGCCAATTTTTTTCCCTGGCCGATGCTGCAATCTAGAATTACTTAATTTAATTGCATTTCACTTGCTGTCAGCCTCCCCAACTAGAACATCAGCTCAAAAAGGACACTGACTTTGTCTCTTGCTTACCACCTTATCCCAGGGTAGGGCAGAGTGCCTGGTACACAACAGGCATACATTATACGCACATGGAAGAGCTGGCTAAATTAATGTAAAGGGTTTAGCACCTGGTCCCAGGAGACAGTGCATAGTGTTATCAATTGTTATGTATTAGTTACACTTGCATCTAAGCTCCCAGTATTTTTTCTTTTTCTTTTTTTTTTGGGTCGGAATCTTACACTGTCATCCAGGCTGGAGTGCAGTGGCATGCTCACGGCCACTGCAGCCTCAACTTCCTGGGCTCAGGTGATCCTTCCGTCTCAGGCTTCCAAGGAGCTGGAACTATGGAACTACAGGTGTGTGCCACCATGCTTGGCTCATTTTTTGATTTATTGTAGAGACGAGGTCTTGCCAAGTTTCCCAGGCTGGTTTCGAGCTCCTAGGCTCAGGCAATTCTTTCCCCTCAGCCTCCCAAAGTGCTGGGATTACAGGTGTGAGCCACCACACCTGGCTCTTTTTAAAACTTTTTTGAGTTGGAGTCTCACTCTGTCGCCCAGGCTGGAGCACAGTGGCACCCTCACAGCCACCACAGCATTGACCTGCTGGGTTCCAGTAATCCTTCCGCCTCAGCTTTCCAAGTTATTAGAACTACAGGCACGTGCTACCACACCTGGCTAATTTTTTTTTATTTATTATAGAGATGAGGTCTCACCAAGTTGCCTGGGCTGGTCTTGAACCCATAGGTTCAGGCAAACCACTCACCTCAGCCTCCCAAAGTGCTGGGATTACAGACTGAGCCACTGAGCCCAGTCTTTTTTTTTTTTTTTTTTGAAGAGACAGGATCTCACTGTGTTGTTCAGGCTGGAGTGCAGTGGTGCAATCACAGCTCACTGTAACCTTGATCTCCTAGCCTCAAGCAATCCTCCCACCTCAGCCTCTTGAGTAGCTGGGACTACAGGTGCCCATCACCATGTCCAGCTAATTATTTAAATATTTGATAGAGATGGGATCTTACTATATTGTCTAATCTAGTCTCAAACTCCTGGCCTCCAGCAGTCCTCCCACCTCAGCCTCCAAAAGTACTGGGACTATAGGGGTGCGCCACTATACCCGGCCCAGCTCCCAGTCTTTTATTGTGCACTGGCAACCCTATACTGTTATGTGCAGAGATCCTACAACACAAGTGTAGAAGCAAGGAGACCAGCACCAGGGTACTGCACTGGTCCAGGCAGGCGCTAATGGTGGACTGCACTCAGGTGTTAATGGTAAAGATGATTAAAAGTGCTCAGATTTTGGATATGATTTGAAGAGGGAGCTGACATAATTGATTCCTGTGAATGTGATAGAAAGAGGCTGAGACAGGAAAAGCCAGGTGGAGGAGCAATGTCAGACAATATCCCTCAGAGGGCGCCCGCCACCCGACCCAGCCATGCGCTCTGGCTAAGTCAGGTATCCTGCACTAAGTCATTTACAAAGGCTGTCTTGGGGGACATGGACTCCCAGGTACTTCAGATTCTTTCAGAGTGTAGGAAGGATCACCTGAGCCCAGGAGGTCGAGGCTGGGGCGAGCCATGATTGTGCCACTGGACTCTGGCCTGGGAAAAAGTGGGACCCCCAACTCAAAATAAAGAAAGAAAGGAAGGAAGGGAGGGAGGGAAAGGGAATGGAAAAGAAAGAGAAGGAGCCGGGTGAAATGGCTCACGCCTATAATCCCAGCTCTTTGGGAGGCTGAGGTGAGAGAACTGCCTGAGTCCATGGGTTCAAGACCAGCTTGAGCAACTTGGCAAGATTTCATCTCTATAATAAATCAAAAAATTAGCTGGACATGTTAGTGCGTGCCTGTAGTTCCAGCTACTTGGAAGGCTGAGGTAGAAGGGTCACCTGGACCCAGCAGGTCTAGGCTGTGGTGGCTGTGAGCATGCCACTATACTCCAGCCGAGTGACAGAGTGAGACTCCAATTCAAAAAGAAAGAAGGAAAGAAAGGAAGGAAGGAAAGAAGAAAGGAAGACGACGGTGGCTCACACCTGTAATCCCAGGTATTTTGGGAGTAGGAGGCGAGAGGATTGCCTGAGTCCAGGGGTTTGAGACCAACCTGGGTAACTTGGCGAGACCTCATCTCTACAATAAATCAAAAAAATTAGCTGGGTGTGGTGGTGCTCGCCTGTGGTTCCAGCTCCTTGGAAGGTTGAGGTGGAAGGATCACCTGGGGCCAACAGGTTGAGAATGTGGTGACTGTGAGCGTGCCGCTGCACTCCAGCCTGGGTGACGGAGTGAGACGCCAACTCGAAAGAAGAAAGAAAGAAAGAGAGAGACAGAGAGAGAGAAAGAAAGAGGACAGGTCAGAGCTACTCACGAATCCGAACAGGAGCTTCCGGGGGGGTGATGAAAGCTGGAGTCGAAAGACCCAGGAGTTAAAGCCATCCAAGAACCTGGGTGCAAAATTACAGAAACAAGATGGGTCATAGCTCTATCACAGGGCACCAAGGAGTGAGGAAGAGAGGGCTCGGGATATTGCCGAGTAGAGAGCAGGGTGTCAGCACGGCAGGGAGAGAACAAGGATGAGTGAGCCTCAGGTTCTCTAGGGCTGGGTTAGATCATGGCTGAACTGGCCCGCTGTAGTGGTGAGGCCTGGGGAGAGGGAACGGTGACCTGGACTGGGATAGTGACCATGCGGCACTGTCCCCTCCATTCCAGACTTGGGAAGGTCCCACCGTGAGCGCTGGTCCTGCCCCAGCCTGCCCCTCCCTCCCACAAGGGGTGGCAGCCCCATCCTACCAGGGGTCTGAGAGTTTTCTTTCTCCCCGACCACAGGGCCAATAGCCAATGGGCCAGCAAGTCCCATCGACTCTGCCTTCAAGTGGCATCTCAGTCATCCTCTGTCCCCAGCCTGGAGGATTGCACAGGCAACCACTTCCTGCTCCCTCAGTCCCTTCTTCCGTCACCAGAGGGTCAGTTGGCAATGCAAGAGGGAGCCTACCCCTCTGCTCAGCCTCCAACATGCTCAGGGGGAAGGGATGCCAGGTGGGGTGCGGTATGTTGCTCTGGGGGTTCTTTTGACTTGGCTACAGAAAAGAGTTTCAGAGTGAGTTTCAGATAGAGAGTAAGACAGAATTTATTAGCCGGGCTCGGTGGCTCAGCCTGTAATCCCGTGCCTTTGGGAGGCTGAGGTGAGTGGATTGCCTGAGCCCGCCGGTTCAAGACTCACCTGGGCAGCGAGACCTCATCTCTACAATAAATCAAAAATCAGCTGGGCGTGGTAGCGCATGCCTGTCATTCCGGCTACTCGGAAGGCTGAGGTGGAAGGATCGCAGGAACCCAGCAGGTCGAGGCTGTGGTGGCCGGGAGCGGCCACCGCACTCCAGTCTGGGCGACAGAGTGAGACTCCAACTCAAAAAAAAAAAAAAAGACAGAATTTATTAGAAAGAGATGTGCTCATCTGGGCTCGGTGGCTCAGCCTGTAATCCCGTGCTTTGGGAGGCTGAGGTGAGTGGATTGCCTGAGCCCATGGGTTTGAGACCACCTGGGCAACTTGGCGAGACCTCATCTCAAAAATAAATCAAAAAAATTAGCCAGGTGTGGTAGCGCGTGCCTGTAGTTCCAGCTACTTGGAAGGCTGAGGCAGAAGGATCGCCAGAGTCCAGCAGGTCGAGGCTGCAGTGGCTGGGGGCAACCACTGCACTCCAGTCTGGACAACAAAGTGAGACTCCAACTCAAAACAAAAAAAAGAGACGTGCTCAAGGAAGGTGTGGGTGCCTTAAGAGGGACACGTGCTTGCCTTTGATAAGAAGCTTTATGTACTTTTATAGCCATGATTAAGCAAACCATGAGCTAAGAGGGGTGGGCTGCAGGTGTCTGGTCATGAGGTTTTATTTTATTTTATTTTTTGTATTTTTAGAAAGGGGTCTCACTCTGTCGTCCCAGCTGGAGTGGAGTGGCATGATCATAGTTCACTGCAGCCTCGAACTCCAGGGATCCTTCCAGCTCAGTCTACCAAAGTGCTGGGATGACAGGCATGCACCAACCACCATGCCCAGTCTGGTTATGGGTATTGATGACCAGCTCTCCATCCTCTGAGGTCACAGGACCTTCTAGATAACGGAAGCTGGTGCCTAACTGGACTTGGGGTTTTCCTAGACCACCATGTCTGTGTCCTGCGTGACTTCCCCTTGTTCTGTGAATTGCTGCACTGGGAGAGCCACATTCCAGCCCACAGGGTGGCCAGGTCTGGTGTGCCTGGTGGGTCCAGTGAAGGTCATGAACAGATAAGAAAGATGTCTGAACGCTTACCCTATTTTAATTAGACCTGCCTAAGAAAACCTGCCTAACTACTTCCAAACTATGCTAACTAATGCCTGCCTCAAAAGCAACCGTCACCGGGCACGCTGGCTCACACCTGCAATTCCAGAAATTTGGGAGGTAGAGGCAAGAGGATTGCCTGAGTCCAGGGGTTCGAGACCAGACTGGACAACTTGTCAAGACCTCATCTCTACAATAAATAAAAAAATTTAGCAGGGTGTGGTGGTACGTGCCTGTAGTTCCAGCTACTTGGAAGACTGAGGTGGAAGGATCGCCAGAGCTCAGCAGGTCAAGATTATGGTGGCCGCCGGGCTCGGTGGCTCAGCCTGTAATCCCGCATCTTTGGGAGGCTAATGTGAGTGGATTGCCTGAGCCCGTGGGTTCGAGACCCGCCTGGGCAGCGAGACCTCATCTCTACAATAAATCAAAAAATCAGCTG
>NW_007064578.1:0-4607 GCF_000164805.1 Carlito syrichta | reverse complement strand
GTAGAGACGAGGTCTTGCCAAGTTGCCCAGGCAGGTCTCAAACCCGCGGGCTCAGGCAATCCGCTCGCCTCGGCCTCCCAAAGTGCTGGGATTACAGGCTGAGCCACCGAGCCCAGTCTGCAATCACTTTAGAAGGAAGTCTGCAGGCATAGCTGGATGAGTCAGTGATGAGCTAACAGAAAACTCAAAGCTATTTATGAAACGAGTGCACAGGAGTGAGCAAGAACCATGTTTCCTGGTCTCAGAGTTGACCCTTTAGCAAGGGACACAGAAAAGAAGCTACATGTATAATAGGTGGTGAGAGTAGTGATTCACCCTGTAATCTTAGCACTTTCAGAGGTGGAGGCAAGAGGATTGCCTGAAATCAGGGGTTTGAGACCAGCCTGGGCAACTTGGTGAGACCTATTCACCACAATACATAAAAAAATTAGCTGGACATGGTGGCACACACCTGAACTCCATCAAAAACTTAGTTGGGTGTGGTGGCATGCACCTGTACTTGGGAGGCTGAAGTGGAAAAATCACCTGGTCGAGGCTGTGGTGGCCGTGACCGTGCCACTGCACTCTAGCCTGGGCGATAGAGTGAGACTCCTACTCAAAAAAAAAAAAAATTAAATAAATTAAATAAAATAGAGATGGGAGCCAGGTGTGGTGGCTCATGCCTGTAATCTCAGCACTCTGGGAGGCTAAGGCGTGAGGACTGCCTGAGCCCAGGGGTTTGAGACAAGCCTGGTCAACTTGGTATAACATCGTCTGTACAATAAATAATTAGCCAGCATGGTGGCACACACATGTAGTCCCAGTTACTCGGGAGCCTGATCACCTGAGTCCAGTAGGCTGTGGCTATGTAACTGTGAGTGTGCCACTGCATTCCAGCCTGGGCAACAGAGTGAGACCCTGACTCAAAAAATAATGATTAAAACTAAACTTGGCTGGGCACAGTGGCTCATGCCTATGATCTCAGCTTTTGGGAAACTGACATGAGAGGATTGCCTGAGCCCACGAGTCCGAGACCAGCCTGGGCAACTTGGTGAGACTTCATCTCTACAGTGAAATTAAAAAATTAGCCGGCATGGTGGCATATGCCTGTAGTTCCAGGTACTTGGAAGGCTGAGGCAGAAGGATCGCCTGAGTCCAGCAAGTTGAGGCTGCAGTGACTGTGAACATGCCACTGTACTCCAGGCTGGGCGACAGAGTGAGACTCCAACTCACCAACTCAAAACAAACAAACAAACAAACTGAACTTAGTTTAAATTATTTTAGTGTAAATAGAGACAGGGTCACACTCTGTTACCCAGATTGGTTTCAAATGCTTGGCCTCAAATGACCCTTCTACCTCGGCATCCCAAAATGTTGGGGACTAAGGTGTGAGTCACCACACCTGGCCTAATGTCCTAACTAATTGCCTGTCAGGAAATGTATGAATTCACCTATAATCTGCAAGTCTCCTTCCTGGGCCAAACCAATGTAAATCTCACATGTATTGATTTGTGGTTTTCTGTAACTTATGTCTTCCTAAAATGTATATAACCAAACTGCAATTCAGCCACCTCCAGTACACATTCTCAAGACCTCTTGGGACAGATGAAACGGGCCTAAGATCACTCACACTTGGCTAAAGAGAAACCTTCTTATTTTACAGAGTGTGGCATCTTTTGTCAACTGTAGTGGAAAATACTTTTTTTTTTTTGAGTCAGAGTTTCACTCTGTTGCCGAGGTGGGAGTGCAGTGGCATGCTTACAGCCACCACAGCCTCAACTTGCTGGGCTCAGACAGTCTTTCTACCTCAGCCTCCAAGTAGCTGGAACCACAGGCACGTGCCAACATGCCCAGCTAATTTTTCTTGGTTTATTGTAGAGCTAAGTTCTCACCGTGTTACTTGGACTGGTCTCGAACCTGTGGGCTCAGGCAATCCTCTCACCTCGGCCTCCCAAAGTGCTAGGATTATAGGCGTGAGCCACCTTGCCAGCGGTGGCAAACACTCTCAACAAAATAAAGCATTGTAATTGGATAGTGTGCTTGAAGAAACGGCCTTTTCTCAGGAGGTGACACTTCAGCAGAGACCTGATGGAAGTGAGGTAGCGAGCTCTGGATACCAGAGGGAAGAGTGTTTCAAGCAGAGGGAACAGCCAGTGCAAAGGCCCTAGGTGAGAGATTGGCTGAACAAATTCGTGAATGAATGGAATGAATGGAGTATCGTGTGAAGGACACATCAAGTTAATTGTTATTCATGGGTTTACCATCTGCCAGCCCAGCTGTCCCAGCAGAAAGATTGTTTTCTCAGAAGATCAGAGGTAAGTCCCAGAGCTGCCTCTCCCTTGGCCCGTTTTGGTGAGACACCATCTCTGACTAGTCACCAGGCTGGGGGGAGACATGGGGCTTCACCTGGCCTGACCTGATCCAGAGGTGGAGATGGCCTCACCTACGAAGCAGTAAGAGTGGGAGAGAGGTGGCAATCTTGGTTCTTAGAACAAAGGGAGAGTGGAGACCCCGCAGGCCTAAGTCACAAACAAGTACTGTGGAAGGTAAGGGGGACAGCAGCAGGAACCTCAGGGCCCGAGGGTGGACTCGGAGAGGTAATGGCGACCTTAAGTTGGCCCAAATGATGGCATCACTGAGTGTGGCTTTGGGAACTTTGCCCCACAAGTTTCAACATCCTGAAGCTCACAATGTGGCCACAAGTTGGCCTCACTTTCATGCCCGCTTTTTTTGTTAATTTCAAGAATGGTGGTAAAATACACATAGCATAAAATTTGCAGCTGGGCGCCGTGGCTCACACCTGTAATCCCAGCACTTTGGGAGGTTGAGGTGGGAGGATTGCCTAAACTCAGGGGTTCGAGACCAGCCTGGGCAATTTGGTGAGACCTCATCTCTACAATAAACCAAAATATTAGTCAGGCGAGGTGATGCATGCCTGTAGTTCCAGCTACTTGAAAGGCTGAGATGGAAGGATCACCTGAGTCCAGCAGGTCGAGGCTGCAGTGACTGTGAGCATGTCGCTGCACTCCAGCCTGGGCCACAGAGTGGGACTCCGACTCAAAAAAGAAAAAAAAAGCCATCTCAGTAAGTTTTTTGAGACGGGGGTCTCGTTATGTTGCCCAAGCTGGCCTTGAACTTCTGGGCTCAAGCGATCCTCCTGCCTCAGTCTCTCAAGGAGCTGGGACTACAGCACGCACCACTAAGCTTCGTTTACTTTTTTGGTCTTCCTCTGTTGCCCAGGTTGGAGTGCAGTGGCAGGATTACAGCTCACCACACAGGCAATCCTTCACCTTAGCTCCTGTGTAGCTGGGACTACAGGTGTGCACCACTGCACCTGAATGCTGTTTAGCTTTTTGAGGCACCACTATACCGTTTTCTCACTCCATCCTTTGACTCTGCTTCCTTCTGGGTTAGTTTCATTCTCTGCCAGGCTCTTTCATCAGGGTATACTCTCTGCCCCCAACCACACTGTGATGGTTCATTTTAGGTGACAACTTGACAGGGTTAGGAAAAACCCAGAGAATTGATAGTGTTAGCTCTGGGTGTGTCTCTCAGGGTGTTTCCAGAGACTAGTGTGTGTCAGTGGACTGGGTGGGGAAGATCAGCCCTCAATGAGGGTGGGTGCCACCTAATCAACTGGGAAGCTGGACAGAACAAAAATAGAGAAAAGCATTTCCTCTCTCTCCTGGAGCTGGACACCCTTTTCTCCTCCTCTTGTTCTTTGACATCAGACCTCCTCTCTCCAGCCCCAGGACTCCAGGACTTACACCAGCAACCAGCAGCCCGCCGGCCTCTGCCCCCTGGTTTCTCTGGTCTTCAGTCCAGGACTGAAAATGACACCATCAGTGACCCTGGTTCTGAGGCTTCTGGATTTGGATAGAGCTGTGCTACTAGTTTTGCAGGGTTTCCAGCTTGTGATCAGGTTGGGGAGGGACTTCACAGACTCCCTTCCGTGTGAGCACTCACCCTATCAAGCCACCCTCTCATCTACCTATGTCCTGGGTGTTCTCTCTCTCGAGTAGTAACCCTAATTACACACACACTTTACATTTCCCTGGCTTCAAGATCAGATAAATGAGGGCTTCTCTTGCTCCCAAGTCCCAGGCCTGGAGCTCACTTGTTCCCCCGTAAATCACTGTGGCCAACGCCTGGGCCGTTTTTGAGCCAGGCAGCAGGGACCTGGCACCCGAACTAGTTTGAGCAAGGGAGAGGAGTTGTTCCCTAGAACACTGTGGTCACCCCATGTTTACTTTGAGGGCAAGAAGGCAGCAGGCACGGGTCAAAAAGCTTTCAGGGGAAGGAGTTCTTGGGTGTGATGGGGAGAGTGGGTGAAATCTTTGAAGATAGGAGTCAATGAATGGAGAGGTTGTTCATAATGACAGTCAAGTTCCTGAAGTGGCAGGACCTGTCTGGACAGAGGGATATCAAGAGAGGGATGGATCTTAATCTTCAACCAATGAGGGGGAGAAGAGAGAAGGTGAACAGCCAGATGGCAGGGGGAATCAACAACGCAAGCAGGTGAGAGCATGGTGGCACAAGCAATCCTCCCATCTTGGCCTCTCTTAAGAGCTAGGATTATAGGTGTGAGCCAGCACACCTGGACAGCATCTTTTTTTTTTTTTTAAGGC
>NW_007064577.1:38141-55389 GCF_000164805.1 Carlito syrichta | reverse complement strand
CGTGAGACTGACTCAAAAAAAAAAAAAATCTAACTATAAAATAGCCCCAGGCAGGCCCTTCAGGAGATATTCCAGAAGGCACCATTATCACAAGAGATGGCAGGCAGTTTCCATGCGTGTTAGTACCCCTGCAGACCCAGCGGGACAAGATGTGGAAGTTGAAGACAGTGATATTGATGACCATGACCCTGTGTAGGCCTAGGCACAAACATTTGAAAAATTTAAAAATAACCAGGCTCAGTGGCTCAACCCGTAATTCCAGTACTTTGGGAGGCCGAGGTGAGTGGATTGCCTGAGCCCCTGGGTTCGAGACTCACTTGGGCAACTTGGACAGACCTCATCTCTACAATAAACCAAAAATTAGCTGGGCATGGTAGTACATGCCTGTAGTTCCAGCTACTTGGAAGGTTGAGGCAGAAGGATCGCTGGAGCCCAGCAAGTAGAGGCTGCAGTGGCCGGGAGCCCACTGCACTCCAGTCTGGGTGACAGAGTGAGACTTCAACTTAAAAATAAATAAATAAATAAAAATAAATAAATAAATTTTAAAATAGAAAAAGTTTATAGAATAAAGATATAAAAAAAGAAAACAACCGAGTGCAATGATTCACATATGTAACCCCAGCACTTTGGGAGGCCAAGGTGAGCCCAGGAGTTCGAGACCAGCCTAAGCAACATACCGAGACCTCGTCTCCACAAAAAAATCAAAATAATTAGCCAGGTGTGGTGGTGCGTGCCTGTAGTCCCAGCTACTTGAGAGGCTGAGGTGGAAAGATAGCCTTAGCCCAGGAGGTCAAAGTTGCAGTGAGCCATGATCAAGTCACTGCACTCCAGTCTAGGCAACAGAATGAGACCCTGACTCAAAGAGGAAAAAAAGAAGAAAAAAAAACATAATTGTACAGAGGTTTGTTAAAACATTTTTCTTTAAAAAATTGTGTACAGCTTTACAGTGGGTTTGTGTTTTGACATTAGTGTTATTACAAAAGAAGAAAAAATGTTTTAAAATTAAAAAGTGTATAAAGTAAAAAAGATCCGCTGGGCGTGGTGGCTCACGCCTGTAATCCCAGTACTTTGGGAGATTAAGGCGAGAGGATTGTCTGAGCCCACGGGTTCCAGACCAGCCTGGACAACTTGGTGAGACCTCGTCTCCACAATAAATCAAAAATTAGCCGGGCATGGTGGTGTGCGCCTGTAGTTCCAGCTCCTTGGAAGGTTGAGACAGAAGGATCACCTGAGCCCAGCAGGTTGAGGCTGCAGTAGCCGTGAGCATGCTACTGCACTCTATCCTGGGGGACAGAGTGAGATTCCAACTCAAAAAACTAAAAAAAGCCGGGCTCAGTGGCTCAGCCTGTAATCCCGCGCCTTTGGGAGGCTGAGGTGAGTGGATTGCCTGAACCCACTGGTTCGAGACCCGCCTGGGCAGCGAGACCTCAACTCTACAATAAATAAATTTTAAAAATCAGCCGGGCATGGTAGCGCATGCCTGTAATTCCGGCTACTTGGAAGGCTGAGGTGGAAGGATCGCCGGAGCCCATCAGGTCGAGGCTGCGGTGGCCGGGAGCGGCCACTGCTCTTCAGTCTGGGCGACAGAGTGAGACTCCAACTCAAATAAAACAAAAAAAACAACTAAAAAAAAAAGTAAAAAGAATACAGTAAGCTAAGGTTAATTTATTACTGATGAAAGAAAATATTTTGTACGAGTTGACCGCAGCCTAAGTATGCAGAGTTTATAAAGTCTACAGCAGCAGCGGGCAGTGATGTCCTCGGCCTTCACGGTCACTCTCCACACTCACTCACCTCAAGCAACTTCCAGTCCTGAAGCTCCACTAACAGTGAGTGCTCTGTCCAGGTGAGTCATCTTTAAAAATGGTCTATACCAGCCAGGCTCAGTAGCTCAAGCCAGTAATCCCAGCACTTTGAGAGGCTGAGGTTAGAGGATTGCCTAAGTCCAGGGGTTCAAGACTAACCTGGGCAACTTGGAAAGACCTCATCTCTACAATAAATCAAAAAATTAGCCAGGTGTGGTACTTAGAAGGCTGAGGCAGAAGGATTGCCTGAGCCCACAGGTCGAGGCTGCAGTGTCCGTAGCGTGCCACTGCACTTCAGCCTGGGTGACAGAATGAGATTCCTACTCAAAAAAAAAAGGGGGGGTTACAGTATATTTTTACTGTACCCTTTCTATGCTTAGATATACGAATACTCCCCACTGTCTAACATTGCCTACAGTGCTCAGTACAGACCCGTGCTGAGGTCTGTAGACCAGACACAACAAGCTATGCATCCAGCCCAGGTGCTAATAGGCTCTCCCATGTAGGCGTGTGTATGTGCACTCTCTGATGGTCCCCCAGTGATGAAATCACCCAACGATGCATTCCTCAGAGCATACCCCCATCCTTAAACAACGCATGACTGTATACATTTTTCACATATTAACATCTCTGAAATTAGAATGTGACTTACAGCCAAAGACATGCCATAGTTTTACCAGCAGACTCTTTTTCTTTCTTAGTCGTTGCACTAATCAAGGTTCTCTAGAGAAATAAGCAATAGGATTTATACAGACACGTAAGCGGGAGACCAGGCGCAGTGACTCACACCTGTGATCCCAGCACTTTGGGAGGCCGAGACAGAAGGATTGCTTGAGCCAAGGAGTTCGAGAGTAGCCTGGGCAACAAAGTGAGACCCATCTCTAAAATAATAATACTAACAAATTAAAAAGAGGAGATTTGTTATTGAATTAACTCTCACAATTATGGGGGCTGAGAAGGCCCACAATCTGCCACCTGCAAGCCGGGGCACCTGGAGAGCCCATGGTGTGATTTGGTCCAAGTCCAGAGGCCTGAGAACCAGGAACGCTGATGTTCTCTGTCCCTCCCTCCCTCCTTCCCTCCCTCCCCCTTTCTCTCCCTCTTTCTCTCTCTCCTCCCTCCCCTCTTCCTCCTCGCTCTTTCCCTCACCCATCCTTCCCTCTTAGTGATGAAGGGAGAGGGAACATAGCTAGAGGCAACACCAACATTTCAGGGGAAAAGGAGAACTGGTCTTCCCAAGGTCTGCCTATAATATGACAAGCGAGGATTCTGACTGGCCCTGTATGGACCACGTGACAACCACCGTGGACCCGGAGATGGGAGCTGTGACTCACTATGCCCTCCTCACAGTCCCGGGTCCAAGCTTCCACCACAGACAGTCCCACCAGAACTCCTCAGACAGAATGGGCGCAGTGGCTCAAGTCTGTAATCCCAGCACTACGTGAGGCCGGGGCGAGAGGAATGCCTGCGTCCATGGGTTCGGGACCAGCCTGGGCAAGTTGGTGAGACCTCGTCTCTATAATAAATCAAAAAATTAGCTGGGCGTGGTGGCATACACCTGTAGTTCCAGCTACTTAGAAGACTGAGGCGGAAGGATTGCCTGAGACCAGCAGGTTGAGGCTGCAGTGGCCATGAGCGTGCCCCTGTCCTCCAGCCTGGACAACAAAATGAGACTCGGAATCAAAAAAAAAAAAAGAAAGAAAGAAAAGAAAAATGAGCAGTCTCAAAGACACGAAACTAGCAAACACCGCAACACCTGACCAGCGCCCAACACCATTGTCCGGAGCATTCTAGAGTTTCCTGCGACAGGTCACAGAATAAAAAGCCAGGCTTCTTGTGTCCACCTGCTTCCTTGCTTTCCAGACAAACCCTATTTCCAAAGAAGTCCCTTGACTTGGGCTTTTCAGTCCAGCATGTGGCCCCTGCCCAGCTTGGCAGCCTGAGACGAGGAGTGTACGCACGGCTTAGCCAGCCTGACCCACACATGGGTCCCAGCCTGGGCCGCTTCTTGGCAGCCCCATCCCTCAGCCCCCCTCAACGCCATCAGGGGCTGATAGGGGCGCAGGGGCCCAGGTGCACCGCAGACAGCCCCATGCTTCATCTTTGCTGGACTCTGGCGACAGCAAGAGGGGGCATTGCTTGGGGACGCATGCTTGCGTGCACAGCATGCAGGGGCCTGCGTGTGTGATGGAGCCCGTGCAGGCGTGTGTTCCCGCGGGAACCAGGCTGCACTCACGCCTGTGAGGCTCCTGCAGGGCCACCTGCCGCCTGCCTGCCCCACCTGCGGGGCCTGATGAAATCTTTTCCCTTTCAAACCTTTCACCTCCTCATCTCGTGATCCCAACCCAGAGGAGGTGATAGCCTGGGGGAAGCAGCACGGGTGCTGTTACCCCTGTGGACAAGATAAAGGCCCAGAGAGCTGCATGGAAGGCCTACGGTCCTTGGCCCTCCTGGCCTCCCTCATGACCGGTTACTGCTGGAACAGACCGTGTTTCCTGCCTCCCAGGCCCTCGATCTTTCCCCTAGAAAGGCAATACTTGGACTCACGCAGATTATGAAGCAACACATTCACCCATGTTTTTCAACTAAACAAATATTTCCGGGTGCTTTCTGGAGCCCAGCACTGGGGCCAGGTGCAGTACATACTGCATCTTGAATCCTCCCAAAAGCCCATGGACTCCATTTTTTGCAAAGGAAGCTCAGAGAGGTTGGGCAGTGTGTTCAGGGCTGCACAGCTGCTCTGGAGGATTCTGTGGTTTCAGGTCCACCCTCCAAGACCAAGTTTCCTTCAGAGACTGGGAGCTCCTCCATGGGAATTGCCCCCACTAAGTGAGCTGCCTCTTCTCATCCCGTGGACCCCTGTATCCCATGACTTGTAGATACAGTCCTTGCCCTGATTTGGGGCATCTCTGAAGGGCCCGCTCAGCTCAGAGCTCCCCATGGCTGAGACCTCAGCATCACAGCCCACCCTCCCTCACAGGCAGCTTTGGAGAAAACTCCCCCCTAAACTTCCTGCATGTCAACCCCTGATTTAAAGCTTGTTTCCCAAGGCCCCAGATGCAGACAGGTAGCAGGTACAGAGCTGGGAAGCCAGAGCCTGGTCTGATGGCCTCCACTGTCTGGAATCCCCCCACAGCCCGCCTCTGTCCTACCAGATGCCCATCTGGGGTCTGACCTCTCACCTACAACAGCCCAGCTAGTGGAGGCTCCTGGCTCCTCCGCCCCCAGGCTGACAACGGCCTGGCTGCCAGAGGAAGCAGTAGGCTGCCTTGGAATGTAGAGCTGCTGAAAATTCTGGCAGAAGAGACATTCATTTTCTTGGAATCTTGACTCACCAGTCTAATTTAAGCCTGGAGGGGCACAGAACCTACCTACCTCCTCCCTCCCCTCCCAGCTACACCTGAGCCTCTCCCTAATTCTCCAGGCACAGCACTGGTTTCACCAGCTGAGTCCTCATACATGCTATCCCCTCTGCCTAGAATTCTATTCCATGCACTCCAGACAGGCTGCACTGCCCTCACCCTCTTTGTCACAACTCAAGTCTCCCTGCCCTTCCTCCAGGCAGCCTTCCAGACACGATCAGCAGCACCCTGGCCTCTCTGCCTAACACTCAGTGCCATTTCCCCACATGTCTGTCTTCCTAAGGACAGCCAGTCCCATGAAGCCTGGGCCCAGTCTGTTCACTGCGGTACCCTCACGCCTAGCTCCACAATTAGTTGGTGGTCGGGACACACATCTCAGGGGTGGCCTTCATCAACACAGAACACCGTCCTTTCTCGCCTTCCTTGATGCCCAGAAGCTTCTCATGGGAAGGAGGATAATGGAGGAAAAACCCTCCCCAGAGGCCAACATAGCAACTCTTCAGACGGTGCCAGCCTGGCATCATCGTCAAGGTTTATGCCAGCTGAAACAATTCCTTTAAGCCCACCAAGCCTCAGTTTCCTCGCCTGTAAAACGGAAGACAGAATTCAGCCCCCAGAGGGCTGTGGGAGGATAAACCAGGTAAGAATTCTAGCTCGTCTTTGATTCAAGTATCATCTTAAAGCAAATCTTAAAACCATTTTCAAAATGTAGCAAAAAGTAAAACCTATGTGTCTTCCCTCAGATTTAAAACACCAGAGGCCACCAGTTATTCCCTGACAAGGAAAGAATGAACGGCTTGTGGGCAGCTCTGAAGACACAGCCTTTGGCCGGCTCTGGCTTTGTTTAATTTCCTATTTATCAAAGCTGACTAGTCAGTGGCACCACCTAAGGGTTAGGGTCTCACTTTGTCACCCAGGCTGGAGTGCAGTGGTGTGAGAATTTTTCCTGTAACTTCCACCTCCTGGGTTCACGTGATCTTCCCACCTTGGCGTCTCAAATAGGTAGGACTATAGGTGTGCACCACCACTCACAGCTGTCAGTTTAAATCATTCTTCAAAATCCCAGGGCTCTGGCTGTCCCCGGGGGCAATGCAATCAGTCTCTTAGGAGCAGGACACTGGGATTTCCTTGTTTTCCAGGTTGGGGATCAGCACACTTTTTCTCTAAGGGAATCAAATGCTAAATATCCCTGGAGCGAAACCACACAGGTCACCATTGCAGCATCATCCCTGCCCAGGCAGCAGGAGGGCAGTCAGATTGGCTGTGTGCCAATAAAACTTTATTTATAGAAACAGGCTGCCCCTGGTTTTTGTAGTTTGCCAACCTCTGCCCCGGGTGAGTTGAGATTGAGAACCACTGTCATAAGGCAAGTTTGAAAAAATAAAAGACTGTCCCCATGTGCAGCTACTCATGTGTGATGTGATTCCCTCATTTCCATCATCCAAATTCTAAATAAATAAGATACTAAGGCATGAGTAAGTCATCTATCAATAGGGTGACCACAAAGCTCAATTTACGAGGGACAGTCTCTGTTTATACCCGTTTTTCCATCATCATCAGTAAAAGTGCCAATTTTCACTCTTAAAAATGTCGTTGTGACAATGACAAATTAGTTGATCTCACTATCTTTAAACCTCGTTTCATTTTTTGAATGTATGTTTTTATTTTTCAGAGATGGGGTCTCACTCTGTTACAGCCCACGCTGGAGTGCAGTGGCATGATCATAGCTCACTGCAGCCTCCAATTTCTCAGCTCTAGCGATTATCCTGCCTGAGCCTCCCAAAGTGCTGGGATTACAGGTGCACACCATCACACCTAGCTCATTTTTTAAATGATTTTTTGTAGAGATAGGGGTCTCAATATGTTGCCCAGGCTGGTCTTAAAATCCTGGCCTCAAGCAATCCTCCCACTTGGGCTTACCAAAGTGCTGGGATTACAGGCATGAGTCACCACGCCTGACTTTCAAAACCGTGTTTCGAACATCTGTGCCACCAAAATGACCTCACCATTCTTTTTTGCTCAATTCATTAATTATTGACATTACCCATTGGAATTTACCAGATAAACCTACACAAATTTAAAAAAGGAAAAGAGCTGGGTACAGTAGTTAACACCTATAATCCCAGCACTTTGGGAGGCCAAGGTGAGAGGATTGCTTGAGCCTATGGGTTCGAGACCAGTCTGGGCAACTTGGCGAGACCTCATCTCTACCATAAATCAAAAAATTAGCCGTACATGGTGGCATGTGCCTGTAGTTCCAGCTACTTGAAAGGCTGAGATGAGCCGGGCTCGGTGGCTCAGCCTGTAATCCCGCGCCTTTGGGAGGCTGAGGTGAGTGGATTGCCTGAGCCCGCGGGTTCGAGACCTGACTGGGCAACTTGATGAGACCTCATCTCTACAATAAATCAAAAAATCAGCCGGGTGTGGTAGCACATGCCTGTAATTCCGGCTACTTGGAAGGCTGAGGCGGAAGGATCGCCGGAGCCCAGCAGATCGAAGCTGCGGTGGCCGGGAGCGGCCACTGCACTCCAGTCTGGGCGACAGAGTGAGACTCCAACTCAAGAAAAAAAAAAAGAAAGAAAGGCTGAGATGGAAGGATCGCCTGAGCCCAGGAGGTTGAGGCTGCGGTGGCCTTGAGCCATGCCACTGCACTTCAGCCTGAGTGACAGAGTGAGATTCCAACTCTAAATAAATTAATTAATTAAATTAAAAAGAAAGAGAAGGCCTCAGTTGCACAGGCAGAGAGGACACGCCAGATGGCTGGGGGCAAGTGAACGGGATGAGTGTCCATGAGGCTCTTGGGGTGTTTGCAGATGATTCTACGCAGGCCTGCAGCCTTCTCAGAGACTCTGGTTGTGGCAGAGGGGAGGCAGAGCAGAAGGCCCTGCTCGGCTCAGCCCAGCGGAGATGAGGGCACACGGGTGAGGAACACAGGCCCGGCCCAGGCTCGTGGTGCCCACTGCAGAAGCGGAGCCAACTGCTCCATCCTCCGCCAGCTGAGAGGGCAGTTGGGCCCCAGGCCAGCCTGGGAGGCAGCCTTTGGCCAGGACCCCGGCTCCTGGACCAGGAGGAGGCTGCAGCTGCCAGGGTCACTTGGCAGAACCCCTGGGTCAACCACTGCCCTGGGGAAGGGCTTTTCCGCCAAACTGCCCATGGGCAGCAGGGTGAAGAGCCAGGGCAGGAGCTGTTGTTTCAAGGTGCAGAGGAACCTTGGGTCGAAGGGAAGGACTCACATCCATGACACTTCAGCACCAGGGGGTTCTCGGAGCAGAGAGGGGACTCTATCCCAGAAGCCAGATATGGGAAGGCCAGGGAACTCCGTTGGATCGGAAAACTGGAAGCCCTCGAGGTTGGTCACTTGTCTGCTTCTCCTCTGCTCTTTGCATTGTCTCTGTGTTCTCTGAGTCACCTTTCTCTCCAGTGATTTGGGCTATTTGATTACCTCTTTTTTTGTTGTTCAAGGTCTCACTCTGTCACCAGATTGCAGTGCAGTGGCACAATCATGGCTCACCGCAGCCTCTATCTCCTGGGCTCAGGTGATCCTTCCACCTCAGCCTCCCAATTGACTGGGACTACAGCAATGTGCAACCATGCCTGGTTAGGTTTTTTTTTTTTTTTTTTGTAGAGACGAGGTCTCTCTGTGATGCTGGGGCTGGTCTTGAACTCCTAGCTCAAGCAATCCTTGTGTTGGGACTATAAGCAAGAGTCATCATGCCTGGCCTATTTGTTCACATTTAAAGGTGAGACTCTAAAGTACTGATAGGGAGCTCTGGGCACACGGACTGGGCTTACCTGTAGGGGTTGAAAGGGCCAAAGTATTTCACTGGGGATGGAACCAGCGTTGACAACCTTAGCACTTTACCCTTGGGCCTCATAATTTCTTCCGAATAACATTGCCAGATTTTACTAATAAAAATTTGCATATCGGCAGGTGTGGTGGCTCATGTCTGTGATTCCAACACTTTGGGAGGCAGAGGAAGATGATTGCCTGAGCTCAAGGGCTCAAGACCAGCCTGAGCAATATGGCGAGACCTTGCCTCTGTAATAAATCAAAAAATTAGCCAGGTGTGGTGACGCACACCTGTGGTTCCAGCTCCTTGGAAGGCTGTGGCAGAAGGATCGCCTGAGTCCAGCAGGTTGAGGCTGTGGTAGCTATGAGCATATCACTGCACTCCAGCCTGGGTGACAGAGTGAGACTCCAATTAAAAAAAAATTTTTTTTGCAATATCAAGGACATGTTTTTTAAAAAAAGAAGTATTTGTTGGTTATCTGAAATCCCACTGTACAATGCATCCTTTATTTAATCTGGCAACCCCATCTGAGAAGAACCCTCCAGCCTCTGGCCAATGGCTGCCAGAGAATATTCTGAAGCTGGTCTGGGAAGTACCAGGCATGTTGCTGCTCCATAAGGAGACTTTCCCACAATTCCCTGCTTTCTTGCATTCTTTCTTTCTTTTGAGTCAGAGTCTCACTCTGTTGCCCAGGCTGTAGTACAGTGGCACACTCACGGCCACTGCAGTCTCGACCTGCTGGGCTCAGGGGATCCTTCCGCCTCAGCATTCCAAGTAGCTGGAACTACAGGCATGCACCACCATGCCCCCTATTTTTTTTTTAATTGTAGAGACGAGGTCTCCAAGTTGCCCATGCTGGTCTTGAACCCCTGGGCTCAGGTAATCCTCTCACCTCGGCCTCCCAAAATGCTAGGATTACAGGCTTGAGCTACCACGCCCAGTCAATTCCTTGCTTTCAGGACATAACCAGCAGCAATGTAAGGTCTGAATCTCTGAGTGCAGTTTCCTCTGGTTCCAACCTTCAGAGAAAACCTTCGTTGGTCTCTTCCCTGATGGCAAAGCTGCCCAAGGTTACCAAGGTTATGGGGAAGATCTGGGAGTCTATGTCCCCTTGTAAAAATTTTCAATAAATTATTATTCTCTTTCTTTCTTTCTTCCTCCCCCTTTTTTTTTCTTTTGAGTCAGGTTCTCATTCTGTCACTCAGGCTGAAGTGAAGTGGCAAGATCACGGCTCACCGCAACCTCAGCCTCCTAGGCTCAGGTGATCCTCCCACCTAGGCCTCCCAAGTATCTGGGACTACAAGCGTGCACCACCTCGCCTGGCTAATTTTTTGTAAAGACAAGGTCTTGTGTTTCCCAGGCTGGGTCTCTGGCAGTCAGAGCCCACACCTGTGGAAAGAAAAGTGAGTCTCAGAGAAGGGGTATGGGCTGCGTAGACACCCCAAAAGATGTCTCATGCAGAGTCAGTAATCTTTAGAACGTCCCCTGATCATGCAGGTGACCCTGGAACTTTCTCCCCCCAATTCTCCACACCTCAGCCCTATTCCCACCTGTCCCCACCCCACAATCAATGCCTACCTCTCGTAAACTTCCACTGCACACAGAGAATCCCAAGCACCAATGGACTTCCTTCCTTCCTTCCTTCCTTCTTTCCTTCCTTGCTTCCTTCTTTCCTTCTTTCTTCTTCCTTATTTTGAGTCGAGGTCTCACTCTGTCTCCCAGGCTGGAGTGCAGTGGCACAATAATGGCTCACCTCAGCCTCGACCTCCTGGGCTCTGGTAATCTTTCCACCTCAGTCTCCCTAGTAGCTGGGACTATAGGCACCCACCACCACACCCAATCAATTTTTTTTTTTATTTTTTTGTAGAGACAAGGTCTTGCCATGTTCCCCAGGCTGGTCTGCAACTCCTGTGCTCAAGTGATCCTCCTGCCTCAGCCTCCCAACGTGCTGGGATCACAGGCATGAACCACTACACCTGGCCCACGAATGGCTTTTAGTGTCCAGATCATCATCTCGTCTGGGCCATGACTGATTCCTTGCTGCAATAGTCTCTTGACTGGTTTTCTTCTTTAATCTTGTACTCCTACAGGCCGATCTACAAAGATAGCTGGAAGAGCGCTCTAAAGACACTCGTCGGATCATCTGACAATTTGCCTCCAACCCCTTTAGAGATCCTGCTGCTGCCTCCAGGACAGTGAGCCAACTCCGTAAGTGGTTTTGATGTCATCTCTCACCACCACACCAGCCCCTCCTCGTACTCCACCTTCAGAAGACAGAATTATTTCTAATTCCCCCAACCTCTCACCAACACATCACAATTCTCTACCATGGCACTCTGCTTATAAAATCCACTCCCCTTTCAAGACCAGCCTGGGCAACTTGGCAAGACGTCATCTCTACAATCAATCAAAAAACTAGCTGGGCATGGTTGCGCACACCTGTAGTTCCAGCTACTTGGAAGGTTGAGGCAGAAGGATTGCTGACCCAGTAGGTCAAGGCTGTGTTGGCTGTGAGCGTGCCAGTGCACTCCAGCCTGGGTGACAGTAAGACTCTGACTCAAAAAAAAAAAAAAATCCTCTCCGCTGAAATAGTCTCTTCTTCTGTCTCATCCTTTAAAACTCATCTCTGGGCCGGGTACAGTGGCTCACGCCTATAATCCCAGCACTTTGGGAAACCAAGGTGAGAGGATTGCCTGAGCCTGCAGGTTCAGGACCAGCCTGGGCAACTTGGCAAGACCTCATCTCCACAATAAATCAAAAAAATTAGTTGGGCATAGTTGTGCATGCCTGTGGTTCCAGCTACTTGGAAGGCTGAGGCAGAAGGATCACCTGAGCCCAGCAGGTTGAGGCTGTGGTGACTGAACGTGCCACTGCACTCCAGCCTGGACCTACAGAGTGAGACTCAGACTCAAAACAAAAACAAAAACAAAACTCTGTATGACCTCCTCCCAAAAGTATCCCCTGGCTCACCCAAAGACTGTAATCCAGGATGGTATGGCAGATAAGTGTTAAGTTCCTTAATATACAAAAACCTCTTGCAGGCTAGGCTTGGTGGCTCAGCCTGTAATCCCAGCACTTTGGGAGGCTAAGGTGAGTGGATTGCCTGAGCCCGTGGGTTCAAGACCAGACCGGGAAACTTGCTGAGCCCTCGTCTCTACAGTAAATCAAAAATTAGCCAGGTGCGTAGCATGCGCCTGTAGTTCCAGCTACTTGGAAGGCTGAGGCGGAAGGATTGCAGAGCCCAGCAGGTCAATGCTGGGGTGGCCGTGAGTTGGGTGACAGAGTGAGACTCCAACTAAAAAAAAAAAAACAACAAAAAAAACAAAAAGCCAGGCTCAGTGGCTCGGCCTGTAATCCCGCGCCTTTGGGAGGCTGAGGTGAGTGGATTGCCTGAGCCTGAGGGTTCAAGACCCGCCTGGGCAGCGAGACCTCGTCTCTACAATAAATCAAAAAATCAGCCAGGCGTCATAGCACTCGCCTGTAGTTCCAGCTACTTGGAAGGCTGAGGCGGAAGGATCGCCGGAGCCCAGCAGGTCAAGGCGCCACTGCACTCCAGTCTGGGCGACAGAGTGAGACTCCAACTCACCAAAAAAAAAAAAAAAAAAATCTCTTACAGTTCAATATTAAAGGGGAGGGAAATATATATATAAAACAATTCAATCAAAAAAAGAACAAAGAACATAGCTCACAAAAATAAAATTATATTTTCAAATACTCAACCTTATTCAACACTTTAGAAGTGTCTCTAAACAAGGAGATGCTATTTTTATCTATCAGGTTTACAAATATCAAAAAGTTTGATAATGCACAGTGTTTATAAGGATCTGAGTAAAGAGTTGTATTTATGAAAGATGTGGCAATAAACATTCAAACAATCTTTTAGAAAGACAATTTCACAATAACGATGACAATTTGAAAGGCACATTCTTCTAGAACTCCTACTTTATAATACATTGCTATGTAATGGAATGTGCAGCTATTCTTCCACATGTCCAGATGAGTATATACAATGGGTTCTTTGCAGCATAATGTGTATTAGCAAAATAAGAGAAACCATGCCATTGTTAAATAGTCAATAGGCCAGGTGCGGTGGCTCACGCCTGTCATCCCAGCACTTTGGGAGGGGGAGACCAGAGGATTGCCTAAGCCCAGGGGCTCGTGACCAGCCTGGGCAACTTGGTGAGACCTCGTCTCTACAATAATTCAAAATTAGCTGGACGTGGTGGCACGTGCCTGATTTCAGCTTCTTGGAAGGTTGAGGTGGAAGGATCATCTGAGTCCAGCAGGTCAAGGCTGCAGTGGCCGTCAGCATGCCACTGCACTCCAGCCTGGATGACAGAGACTCTGACACAAAAATAAACAGATAAATAAATAAATGTATTATTATTATTTTTTTTTAGTCTGAGTCTCACTCTGTCACCTAGGCTGGAGTGCATGGCACACTCACGGCCACTGCAGCCTCGACCTGCCAGGCTCTGGCAATCCTTCCACCTCAGCCTCCTGAGTAGCTGGGACTACAGGCACACATCATCACACCTGGATAGTTTTTTAATTTCTTGTAGAAATGATGTCTCACCAAGTTGCCTAGGCTGATCCTGAACTCCTGGGCTCAGGCAATCTCCTGGCCTCCACCTCCCAAAGTGCTGGGATGACAGGTATGAGCCACCACGTCCAGCCAGATAGATTTTTTGCAAACCCTTCCCTCCTACCTAAAGGCCCAGTGGAGGGAGCACAGGCTTTCACATGCTCAGGTAATCCTTCCTCATCAGCCTTCCAACTAGCTGAGCAGGCTCAAGCTACCACACCAAGCTAGTTTTTTAAATTTTTGTGTAAAGAAATTTTTGCTATGTTGCCCAGGCTGGTCTCGAACCCCTGGGCTCAAGTGATGCTTCCACTATGGCCTCCCAAAGTGCTGGGATTATAGGCGTGAGCCACCACACCCTGTGATGGCTTTCTAATTCCATCTTTCCAGCCACACTGCTGGGAGAGCTGTGCCTCCTCCATATTTAGTTATTGATTCATCCCAGTAAGGACACATCAATTCTTGCTTTCCTAAGTAGCACATACTCCTTGACTTCTTTTATTATTTTTAGTTCAGATTTCTCTCAGATTGGAGTTCACCTTCTGAATCACGGCTATTCACTGTCTCTAGGGAAAGATAACAATGATGGGCTGCCAGGCACAGTGGCTCACTCCTATAATCCCAGCACTTCGGGATGCCGAGGTGAGAGGATTGCCTGAGCCAGCGGTTCGAGAACAGCCCGGGCAACTTGACGAGACCTCATCTCTGCAATAAATCAAAAAATCAGCTGGGCATGCCTGTAGTTCCAGCTACTAGGAAGGCTGAGGCGGAAGGATCGCCTGAGCCCAGCAGGTTGAGGCTGCAGTGGCAGGGAGCATGCCACTGCCCTCCAGCCTGGGTGACAGAGTGAGACTCCAACTCAAAAGAAAAAAAAATGATGGGGGCCCACAAATAGCCCATTTCCCCAAAAATAATATGCTTTTTTTAGGTGTTTGGGGGGCTTCTCAACCAAGATCAGTCTTACTGTCTGGCCCCGCCTTCCTAAGCCAGCCGCACCTCAGACATTTTGTATGCATTTCTTTCTAAACTACCACTTTTCTCTGAACCCAGCAGGACTGGAAGGACAATGGGTAGGGTGGGAAGCCCAGGGAGGGGGTCCATATTGTCACCGTTAAACTGCTGATCGCCTAGTCCAGACTATTTTCCTGTTTGTCAAGTCCTCATTCCCCCAACGCCCCCATGCCAAGTCATGATCTCGCCTTAAAAACAAAACAAACAACCCAAAAATCTTTCTTTCCCTCTTTGTCTAAGTCTCATTTTCCCATCTATAATTTTCTGTGAACAGTTTAGCTCCACAAGTCCTCTAATTCTTGCCAATTGACGGCCCATGGTTCTAAGCCCTGGCCAGGAGCACTCTAATGTGTAACTGCCAACTCTGAACTTGTGTTTTGACTCAGTGAAGAGATAAGGACAAAGCTGGACAGTAAGTATTCACCACTTTTATTTATTTATTTATTTATTTATTTATTATTTTTTTGAGTAGGAATCTCACTCTGTCACCCAGACTGGAGTGCAGTGGCCACCCCGGCCACTGCAGTCTCGACCTGCTGGGCTCCCGCGATCCTTCCGCCTCAGCTGTCCGAGTAGCCGGAATTACAGGCACGTGCTACCACGCCCAGCTGATTTTTTTGATTTATTGTAGAGATGAGGTCTCACCTGCCCAGGCAGGTCTTGAACGCGCGGACTCAGGCAATCCACTCACCTCAGCCTCCCAAAGGCGCGGGATTACAGGCTGAGCCACCGAGCCCGACTAGTATTCACCACTTTTAAAGCAATCCTACAGATTATGTCTAATCTAGCAATAAAATACTTGGGCTTGGATTTTTGTCCTTTCCGTTTTCCCAAGTCCATTCATTTTTCTTGTATTTTACAAAAGCATTGGTGAATGACAGACTAGAGATAAACAGAGCTGGTCTCTACCCCAGAACAATGACCAAGCACTGGACATGGGTAATGTGGGGGTCAGTCACTCCCAGGGTCCCCCATATCCAACTCCTGAAACCTGCATCTTGGTCTGAATTGCCTTAATTCCAAGTAGATGGATTTACTGAGCACCTACTGTATACATGCCTGTCACCCCCACACATCCCCAGCCCTGTCCACTTCCTGTCCTTCTCTGAATCTTCAAATGCTCTCCTAACAGGTCTTCATTCACCTGAGAGCAGTGATCTGAAAAGGTAACCCCCAAACCTTCCAGAAGCTTCACAGAGCTCTGGAAATTCAGTCCTAATGCCATGCTTCAGCTTACAAGACGCTGCCTGCTTGAGGCCTGCCCATTGTCCAGCCTCTTCCCCACCACTGGCTCCTCATGCCCCAAGCCCAGCTACCCTGGCCTTCCATCCATGTCTCGTCCATATCAGCACCTTTGCACTGTTCCCTCTTTGTGCTACTCTCTCTGCCAGGAATGCTCTTCCCGTCTTAGATGTCCATCATCCTTTAAGTGCCTGCTCCAATGGTGCCTCCTAGCCGGGCGTGGTGGCTCATGTCTGTAATCCCAGAACTTTGGTAGTGGGAGCGAGAGGATTACCTGAGCTCAGGGGTTTGAGACCAGCCTGGGCAACTTGGCAAGACCTCATCCCTACAAAAATTTTTTTTTTTTAATAAGCTGGTCTTGTTGGTGCTTGCCTGTGGTTCCAGCTACTTAGAAGGCTGAGGTGGAAGGATTGCCTGAGCCCAGCAGGTCGAGGCTGCAGTGGCCATGAGCATGCCACCGCACTCCAGCTTGGGTGACAGAGTGAGACTCCAACTCAATAAAGAAAAAAAAATAACAACAATAATAATAATAATGGTGCCTCCTGCAGGCGCCCCAACCATAGGCTCTACAGTTCCCGTCACCCACCGACATTCTCTCTGCTTCCTTCACAGGACTGTTTGGGAATTGTAAATCTCTGGGCAGGGCAGGGGCTCAGATAGGATTTTCATTTCTTATGTAAATATGTCCATGCCCCACCCTTAGGTCAGGATTCTGCAGCTTTTTCCAAAGAGACTGAAGGGTGGGGCCACCAGGTTCCTGTGGGATACACACAAGTTCGTCCTCAGCAGGGGTTTCCGGAGCACGGACACTCCATGGTCAGCATTCCAATGGAAGTGACACAAGGCGGGGCTGGGTGCGATCCCAGTTCACACCCACCATCTGATGATCCCATCTGTGAAATGGGGACATGATCCTATCTTCCTCAGTGAGGAGTCACTTTGAGGATTCATGGCATAGGGTCAAAGGCGAAAAGGCAGTCGTGCATTCACAGCTAGTGGCCGTCATCATCACCAAACTGTCACCTCTATGACAGGGACCACGGCTATTCCACTCATCACTGTATGTATAAATGAGCTGCATACAGTCAGCAATCGCTGAGAACATAGGTCAGCAGACATACTAAAAGGTGGTTTCAAAATTCCTGGATCAGTCAAGTGACCCGTGCTTTAGCGTGAGGGGACACAGGGTGATGCCTTGTCATGGGATACACCAGAAAGCAACAGAGGAAGGCTAGGCACGGTGGCTCACATCTGTAATCCCAGCACTTTGGGAGGCACAAGCAAGAGGATTGCCTGAGTCCAGGGGTTCCTGCACAACTTGAAAAGGCCTCATCTCTACAATAAATAAAAAATTTAGCTGGGCATGGTGGCACACACCTCTAGTTCCAGCTACTTGGAAGGCTGAGGCAGAAGGATCACCTGAGCCCAGTAGGTTGAGGCTGCAGTGGCCATGAG
>NW_007064577.1:23044-37667 GCF_000164805.1 Carlito syrichta | reverse complement strand
CCTTCCGCCTCAGCCTTCCAAGTAGCTGGAACTACAGGCACGCACTACCATGCCTGGCTAATTTTTTTGATTTATTGTAGAGATGAGGTCCCATCAAGTTGCCCAGGCAGGTCTCGAACCCGTGGGCTCAGGCAGTCCACTCACCTCAGCCTCCCAAATCACGAATTACAGGCTGAGCCAGCAAGCCCAGCTCGGAGTTCATAATCTTTTAAGGGAAAGCAACTAAATGATTCCAAAAGAAACTTGAGACCCAGTAGAGAACTTCTGACATAAATTCTAGAGCCCAAGTCATCTTAGCCAAGGAGCGGTAGAAATCTGGTAGGGCTCTCTCTAGCTTTATGAACTTGGGATTTTACTCTAATGGGTAGGCAAGCCCATAACTGAGGACATCTTAGCTCCTTTCAGGGATCATTTCCTGAAAGGCTCAATTAATGTAATTGTTCCTCAGAAACCACCGCCAAGCAGCAGCCACCACAAATTGCAGAGGCACAAATCACAGGGCCACAAATCACAGAGCCGATAACTGCCGATAATGCTTCTGGCCGCTGGATGATTGTGTCCTCTAGGATGTGGGCATTTGATCCCACTGGCTCTATTTAGGCAGGCGCTTCCCCGCCTCAGCCTTGACTTCACCCCATTTGCAGAAGAAAGCCCAGAACTTCCTCTCCCACCTGCTTGCATGCGACAGAACCAGTGTGTGGCTTGAGGTGGTAAACAAGGCCCTTCCTTGGGCCCTGGAACAGGGGTACTTGGGGTTTCCTCTTTTTTGCTTTTCCTAAAACAACTTTATCCAGGTATCATTTACATATCACACACTTTACCCATTGTGCACAATTCTGTGATTTTTAATAATTTGTGCAGTTGCATAATCATTACCCCAATCCAGTTTTTAAATATTCTCATCACTCAAAAAGTTTTTTTGCATGTTAAGGTATTTATTTTTTAGAGACAGTGCTGGAGTGGAGTGGCACGATCATAGCTCACTACATCCTCAAACTCCTGGGTGCTAGCAATCCTCCCTCCTCAGGCTCCCGAGTAGCTGGGACAACAAGCACACACCACCTTGCCTGGCTAATTATTTAATTTTTTGTAGAGACAGCTCTCACTTTGTTGCCTGAGCTGATCTCAAACTCAAGGACTCAAGTAATCCTTCTGTCTTGGTCTTCCAAAGTGCTGGGATTACAGGGCGTGAGCCACCATACCCAGCCTATTTCAAGATTTCAAAAGCCATTCCCTTGACACCATGATGCCCAAAGGTATATCCTGAAAGACTCCAAAGTGAAAACAATCTCCTGGCCGGGCACGATGGTTCATGCCTGTCATCCCAGCACTTTGGAAGGCCAAGATGAGAGGATTGCCTAAGCCCAGAGGTTCGAGACCAGCCTGGACAACTTGGCGAGATCTCATCTCTACAATAATTCAAAAAATTAGCAAGGTATGGTGGCACTTGCCTGTGGTTTCAGCTACTTGGAAGGCTGAGGCAGAAGGATCACCTGAGCCCAGCAGGTCAAGAATGCGATGGCCTTGAGTGTGCCACTGCACTCCAGCCCCGGGGACAGAGTGAGACTCCGACTCAAAAACAAAACAACAACAAAAGCATTCTCCTGAAGGACCCAAGTGATCCCCTATTTTCTATCCATGGGAGGGAGTTCATTGGGTAAGATGCTATTTAAGTGTCACCTAAAATGAATTCAATGGTGGTGGTGAATGGATGAGAACCCCCAGAGAGAGAGTGCCGGGGATCCCAGGAGAACATTTTGTCATCCCCAATGGAGAAACACCTGAGGTTCAAAGAACAAGTCAAGAGGCTCCATCTGTAAGAGGAGGCACCGCTACTTGAAAAAATAACATGAACCTGGCTCTTATGATCTTTTTTTTTTTTTGATCTCTGATGTGTCAACCAAAACTGGCATTTCTCAGGCTGTCTCTTGAGATGTTGACAGGAGTTGAGGGGAGGAGGAGAAATTGAGTGATGTCCTCTAAAGCATTTGGGCAACACTTGGGCAAACAGAAACGTCTTGACTGCACAATTTCCCAGAGCCTCCAATGTGCTAGGGAGAACTATGAGTCGCCAGCGAAAGCTGTTGGGACAGGTAAGCCATTTTTCAAGGAAGACGGAACTGGGACCCACAGAACACCTCTCATACCCCAGGCCTCGGAGATGTGGGTATAGGAGAAAAGGGAGCAGATGCTGCGTGTGTGATGCAGATTTCAGTGACTACACCTGGGGCTTCGTGTTGGCTTTTTCTCTAGATAACACTCCACAGAGGAGGATGGTCTCAAACTGGAGCCCCTTGGCTACTCATCAAATCATCTCCCTCATGAGGCCATTCCTGTTGGGAACAGGCACACAAAAGCACTCAAATATGAGCAAGTGCTGATTTCAACAGAAGAACAAAGCATGGTAGACAGCACCATTCATCTGAGTGTTTGGAAACATGGTCGATTCAGACTGAAGAAGATGGCCCATGCATACAACAGAATACACAACTACAGAAAAGAATGGGGCATTTCTTTGTGGATCGACATGGAAAGATCTTAAGATATGTCCTCAAATTTAAAAAAGAAAGAAAGCAAACAGGCTAGCATGGTGGCTCACACCTGTAATCCCAGCTACTTGGGAGGCTGAGGCAGAAACATTGCCTGAGCCCAGGAGGTGGAGGCTACAGTGAACTGTGATCATGCTACTGAACTCCAACCTTGCAACAGAATGAGATCACAACTCACCAAAAAGAGGCAAACAAACAAAATAAAGAGGGCCGGGTGCAGTGGCTCACACCTATAATCCCAGTACTTTGGGAGGTGGAGGCAAGAGGATTGCCTGAGCTCAGGGGTTTGAGACCAGCCTGGACAACATGGCGAGACCTTGTCTCTACAATAAATCAAAAAATTAGCAAGACATGGTGGCATGCACCTGTATTTCCAGCTACTTGGGAGGCTGAGGTGGAAGGATCGTCTGAGCCCAGCAGGTTGAGGCTGCAGTGACTGTGAGCATGCCACTGCATTCCAACCTGGACAACAGAGTGAGATTCTGACTCAAAAAATAAGTAAAGAGAATGTATGTACAGTTGGGTTTCCACTTAGGTTTCTGGTAAGCATCTTAGACTTCATGTATCCAAAGTGGAGTGTTTTCTCATTTCTCATAAACAGTACTTCTGCTGCTGGGCACAGTGGCTTACACCTGTAATCCCAGCACTTTGGGAGGCTAAGGTGAGAGGATTGCCTGAGTCCAGGGGTTCGAGACCAGCCTGGGCAACTTGGTGAGACCTCGTCTCTACGATAAATCAAAAAATTAACGAGGCATGGTGGTGTGCACCTGTGATTCCAGCTACTTTGGAAGTCTGAGGCAAAAAGATCACCGGACCTCAGCAGGTCGAGGTTGCGGCAGCCCTGAGCATACCACTACACTTCAGCCTGGGTGACAAAGTGAGAACCCAACTCATAAATAAATAAATAAATAAACACTTCTGCAATCCTGTCATCCTTCCAGAGACCCAGAAGCAAAAACCTTGGAACCAGCCGAGACCCCTCTCCTTCCCTGGAATGGCATGTCTGTCAGCTAATCTTCTCAGATTCATCTTCCAAGTATGCCCCACCTCTGAACAATTTTGTGCTCACACAGGTGTGTTAGCTTCCTGGGGCGGCTGTAACAATTATCCACAAAATTGGTGGCTGAAAACAACAGAAACTTTTTCCCTCTGCATTTTGGAGGCTGGAAGTCTGAAATGAAAGTTTTGGGATGACCAGGCACAGTGGCTCCCACCTATAATCCCAGTACTTTGGGCGGCTGGTCTCAAACCCCTGGACTCAGGCAATCCTCTTGCCTAGGCCTCCTAAAGTGCTGAGATTGCAGGCATGAGCCCTGTGCCCGGCTCTTTCTTGATACAGGGTCTCCCTCTGTCACCCAGGCTATTCCCCTACCTTAGCCTCCCGAGTAGCTGGGTTTACAGGCAAGCATCACCATGCCTGACTACTGTTTACATTTTTTGTGAAAATGGCACCTTGTTATGTTGCCCAGGCTGGTCTCAAACTCCTGGACTCAAGTCATCCTCACACCTTGGCCACCCAAAGTTTGAGATTATAGGCATAAGCCACCATGCCTGGTGTCAATCTCTGAGGCCTGGAAGACCCATGGGCTGTGTCCCCAACTCCAGCCCACCCAGTCCCATACAGGTCTACTCCTCCTCTGGCCTTCAATCCCTCTGGTTCCTGAACTCACCCTTGCCAGTCCCTCTGTCCCCAGCTCTGCCTCACTGACTCGTCTCACCCATCAGCCCAGACGTCACCTACTGGAGAAGGTGCACTGAGCACCCCGTGGAAAGCGCTGTCTCTAGGATGCCACTCATGCAGATTGCAGGGGCATGGACGGGACACAAAGATGAGGGCAGAGTGGGAGTCCGCCACACCAAATGCAATTCAGCTTCTAAGGGCCCACCCGTCTATACTCTGTGAAGCGAATTCGGCTTCTAGGGATCCACCCGCCTATGCTCCATGAAGCGGCATGAGCAAGCAGGTTCATTTATAACAGCAAGAAACATCCTAAGCCTCATCAGGAAGGAAGGGTTATCCATGCATCACCATCCAGGCACACACAACACAAGACCACGTAAGGCAAGGCAGCTGTGTTCCACCCAGCAAGGAGTCATCAACGTGCAAAATCAAGGAGGACAGTGAGGTGCCAGACTGTCATAGGACATTTGGGTTAAACAAGAAAATACAGGGAATTGCACGTGTGTGTGTCAAAAGGCTCTTGGTGACACGTCATTGGCAATGAGGTCATCTCGAGCCGGGACCTGGGTGTCAGGTCCAGAGCAGAAGGGAAGCTTCCCCTCTCTAGATACACCCATGCCGATGGTATTCCTGCCAAGGGCTCCAGTTTACACAAGATAACAATAATAGCTAGGTGTGGAGGCTCACATCCATAATTCCAGCACTTTGGGAGGCAGAGGTGAGAGGACTGCCTGAGCCCAGGGGTTCGAGACCAGCCTGGGCAACTTGGCGACCTCATCTTTACAATAAATAAAAAAATTAGCCAGGTGTAGTGGCGCACGCCTGTGGTTCCAGCTTCTTGGAAGGCTGAATTGGAAGCATCACCTGAGTCCAGCAGGTCAAGGCTGTGGTGGCCGTGAGCGCCACTGCACTCCAACCTGGGTGACAGAGTGAGACCGTGACTCAAAAAGAAAAAAAAAGATAATAACAATGATAGAGGGGCCATTGGCTATGGCAGTCCCAGCTTCGTCTGCCCTGCTATAAGAGCATGATCAGTATTTACTGAATCTATGGATACTAAGGATACTTTGGCATCTCACCCTGTTTCCTTCAACTAAATTCAGGAATTGTCAGAGCGGTGAGACTTTTTAAGGCAGCCGCCCCTCCCTCCAGTCACCCCTGCCCCTCCACATCTGTCTGCGGAGGTTCCTGCTTGAGGAGTCCTGGCACTCTCGATGCAGCTGGGCTGAGCCCTGCAGGAACTGGCCCCACAGGAATCCAGAGCCAGGTACCCTGGGTCAGCCGCTGCAGGGGGCCTGGGTGACCTTGAGCAACGCCATCTTGCTCAGAGTCAGCATGACCCCACAACCGTGAGCGTGGGCAGGGCAGACCAGCAGAGCCCCATTTAGTAGAGAAGGAAACTGAGGCCTGAGAATCCTGCCCAAGGCAGGCCATTTGCTTCTTTCTGACATCCCAAACCACCATAGGCATCACGAATTTCCTCTGTGACATAAGTAAGGGAGATTGCAAAACACAGCCCCTGCCTTCACAGGTGATGGCCAGTTAAAAACCGTAGTGCAGAGGGCATCCCCTGAGGGCACCGGAACGTGTGGGGGTTATGGGAGTACAAGGGTTGGACTTCTGACGCTGCCTGGGAGAGGGGTGCTTTGTGCCCTCAAGGATGTAAATTTAAGCTGATTAATCCCAATTCCATGGGTATCAGAAACACCGGCCAGACCAAAAATGAAAATAAAAAAACATTTCTCCAGCTTCTGATGAATGCTGGGAATACCACCCTTCAACGTGTCTCTATTGTGAAACCTCCTGACACAGTGACGTTTCTCTTAGCTGTCATTCTTTCCCATACAGCATACACCGTGTGGTGCTTTATATATGTGTGTTACTATTGACTGACTCCCTAATGGGCTCCACAGGGCAGAGTCCAGGGCGGCTTTTGTTCATTGTTACAGATCCAGGGACAAGCATGGTGGATGGATAGATGAGTGGATGAATGGGTAGTGGGAGAAATGACGGAGAGGGGGAAGGCTAAAGGGGTGAATGGATGATAAATAGATGGACCAGGGGTGGATGATGGAGGGATGGAGGGAGGGATGATGAATAGATGAAGGGATGGAGATGGATGAGTAGATGGAAGGATGGATGGATGATGACTAGATGGAGGGATGGATAGATCAATGGGGGATGGATGATGAAAGGATGGAGGGATGGATGATGGATGGATTATGGATGGGGTCGTGAATGATGGTGAATGGACAGAGAGATGGATGAATGGATGGAGGGATGGAAGGATAAAGGGGGATAGATGGAGGATTTTATTTATTTCTTTTTTTGCGTGTGGAGTTTTGCTCTGTCGCCCAGGCTGGAGTGCAGTGGTATGCTCACGGCCACCACTGCCCTGGCCTGCTGGGCTCAGGTGATCCTTCTGCCTCAGCCTTCTAAGTAGCTGGAACTACAGGCATACACCACCATGCCCAACTAATTTTTTTTATTTTTTTATTTATTGTAGAGATGAGGTCTCACCATGTTGCCCAGGTTGGTCTTGAACCCATGGGTTCAGGCAATCCTCTCACCTCTACCTCCCAAAGTGCTGAGATTAACCGGCCGGCCTAGATGGATGATTAATGAAGAGAGGGTGGGAAGGAGAGAGGGAGGGAGAGAGAGAGGGACAGAAGTATGCCTCAATTGCCTTGACAGCAACTCGTCACTGCAGTAAAACTTTTCTACACAAGTGAATTCTTTTATTCAGCCATTCATTCATTCTATGGTTTATTTATTGAACATCTTCTAAGAGCCAGACTCCTGGTCGGACCCTGGGGCACAGTTATGAACAGAACTCGGTGACTTCCTCAATGTTGGGAACCAGGAGAAGGAGGGTCCAATATGACACAGTCATAGCCACACAGTGTGATGAGAAGAGTGATGGGAACTGAGAGGACACCAAAGCCAGCCTCAGCTCCGGAAGGGCTTCAGGGGGAGTTGATGCTGAGGCTGAGAAGGTGAGTCCATGGCGGGCAGAGGAAAGCCTCCAGGCAGAAAGGCAGTGGTGAAGGCAGCGGTGACGACAGGTGCCAAGCATCAAGTAGGAGGCTGAGGAGGGGGCCTGATCCCCCTCCTCCCACTGCTCTGTAAAGTGTGGGAGGGCTGCCCAGCAGGCAGGGGATGCCAAGAGGGGCTGCTTGCCTTCCTCGCCATCCTCTTTCCCTTTCTTGCACTTCCCCCCGCCCGCTTTTCCTTCCTTTTCTTCTTTTGAGCAGAGCTTGTTCTAGTCCACCTAGTTCAAGGAGTTAAGTGCCAGCCTTCAGTGAGCATTTACTATGTGCCAGGTGCTGGGCCGAGCACTTCGCATGAGTAGAGCCCTTGTCTTCACAATAACACTCCAGAGGCATATTCCCTTTCTAGTATTTCTTTTTTAGAGACAAGGTCTTGCTGTGTTGCCCAGGCTGGAGTGAGTCGTGCAACCATAGCCTTGAACTCCTGGGCTCAAGTGATCTGCCTGCCTAAGCCTCCCAAAGCACAGTGCTACTGGTGCACGCCACTGCATCTAGCTCACTTATTTTACTTTGCGTAGAAACAGGGTCTTGCTCTGTAGCCTAGGCTCATGCAATCCTACCAGCTAGGCCTCCCAGAGTGCTGGGATTATAGGCGTGAGTCACCATGCCCAGCCAAAATCCCCCCTTCTCGGAGCCCTTATTCTCAAATATGACCCCCCTTTATGAAAAAAAGAACTATGGGGTCCAGCTACTGGTGACCTGGCCACTCCAGGCCCTACCTGCATCCTGAGGTGAACTTATCAGGAGAGGACAGGACCTGTCCTCTGACCATGTGCCACAGCCACATGCTGCCATTATCAAAACCATCAGTTCCCACTCTGCCTTCCTGCAAAGTATTCGGTACAGGGGGCTGGCTGGCTGTTTTGACTTTAGGGACATAAATCATAAACTGGTGGCCCCCCGCTCTGTCATCAGCAGGACCCAGAAGAACTGCCTTATTCCAGAAGCTGCCATACATAGTATACAACTGCTTGAGATGCGCTCCAGGTGTCCTCATTCAGCCTGGCAGCAAGTCCCATCAGGTCCTTCAGCAAAACATGCCGGTAGCCCAGCTCCCTCCCTCTCCTCAGCCACCTACCTGTCCCTACCCATCTCCAAGGTCAGAGTCTCCTGACTGGCCTCCTTGCCCCTGTGCAGCCACACCAGCCTGTTTCTCCCACAGCAACTGGAATCATCTATTAGAAGCTAAGTTAGATTTCACCTCTTCCTGGCTTAAGACCAACTGCAGCTAAAATAAAACTACCACAGCCAACAATTCCGTGACTTGACTCTGCTGTTCCCCTCTGTCCCCTGGACTTCTCCATGTCTCACGCCACGCTGTGGCCCTGTCCTTGTCTCCGGTCCTGAGCTCCTTCCCACCCAGGGCCTTTGTGGCTGACTCACTGCCATCATTTCAGGCTCCGAGAAATGCCCCCTCTTCTGAGAAGGCTTCCCTGACTCCTCTCACTAAGAGACTACCATCTCTTCTCCCAGCTCCTCTGTGCCGTAAGTCCTGGGGGTTTTGCATCAAAGAATCTGGTGTGCTAGAAACTTCCCTCCTTACTGATGTCTTCGACTTCTCCCACTGAGCAGTTAGCTCTGCAGAGCTTTGTTCGCTGTGGGTGCTGTCTGCGACTCTGCTGCCCAGCCTAGAAGCCTGGGTGACTTCCCACAGGCCTTGCCAGGGGATATGAAGGAGATGAGTCTAGGAATGCTTAGGAGATGCATCCCACGAGAAACCTCAGCGCCTGTGGGAGCCCTCACCAGATCGGGCACTGGCTTGGTCTTGCAAAAGCTCATGTGCCTTCTGAGAGTTTTCTTCAAAATAATGGTTTTCAACGGCATCATTGCAGGGAGGAAGGGAGGGAGAGGGGAGAGAGGGAAGGAGAGAAGAGGGAGGAAGAGAGAGGAGGGAGAAGAAGGAGAGAGGGAGGGAGGACTCCCATGCTGGAGCTGCCCCCAGTGCATCAGAGGAAACTGCAGCTGCTGGAAGAGAGGATACTGGTGAGGCCACCTAACCAGGGCACACCCTGGCAGGGATGGGCAGGACATTGGCCCCAAGACATGCTCAAGGCAAGCTCCCAGCCCAAGTGTCAGTTGCAAGCTTCCTGGGCAATTGAAAAACTCTCCTGCCACCTTGCAGAAGGTTCCAGCAAAAGAAGGGTTAGTATCAGCAGCGGCCACAGACAGACCCCGCTGGCCAGCAACCTAGGCTCTGGGGTGCTCTGTGACCCCCACATCTCACGTCTTCCCAACATTCTCACAGGGCGGTGACTGAGAGCCTCAGTTTAGAACCAAAGGAGGTTCAGAAAGGTAAAAAAACAAAAACAAAAAACAAAAAACTTGCCTGGGGCCACACAGCCAGGACCTGGCTGAGTCCCACCTCAGCTAGCCAGCCTAGCTGCCTTGGGGGAGGCCAGCTCCAAGCCTCGTCCCTCGACTTCAGTGTGTCTCAGAGACCAGAGTGCCCCGCATATCATTCCAGTTTTAACTTGGGAATGATCACAATCCCAAGTCCCTTTAAGGCTCTACGCCTTTTCGTTCCCACCTATAAAATAGAACCAATATTTCTGGCAATGCTCAAAGTTCATTCATCCCTGCAATCATTTCACTAATGGCTTAAGGATGCTATGTGCTAGGTTATGCTCCAGACAGAGGTCAGCAAATCCGCCCTGCTGTGTATGTGTGTCCAAGACTAAGAGAGTTGTTATTTTCACAGCACATTCTAAAGCGATCCAGCTCTCTCTTCCATTCCACACACACAAAAAGTTTTGCATTTTTTTGTTTTGTTTTTGTTTTTCTGAGTCAGAGTCTCACTCTTTCGCTCAGGCTGGCTGGACTGCAGTGGCACGCTCACGGCCACTACAATCTCAACCTGCTGGGTTCAGGTGATCCTCCCACCTTAACCTCCCAAAATGCTGGGACTACAGGCATGAGACACCACGCCTGACCTACTGGACTCTCTGTAACTTTGCAAGGTAGGTACTGTATTATCTATAAACTTGGAAAAAAAGAACATGGATGAATGTGCAGCCTGAGACTTGCTCTAAGTCATGAAGCTGTTGAATGACAGAGCCAGGACTCAACCCAGGCTGGGTTCTTTGATGCCAAAGTGGAAGATGATTCTTACCAACCCCACCCTGGTGAGGGACAAGAGCAGAAAGAACATGAAAAGGGGAGGAGCTGTCCCCCAGGACCCAGAACAATGTCACAATCCCCAAGATAGCACAATAGATTTTAGACCCCAAGAAAACCCAACCATTCTCCTTCTCCTTCCTGCTTCCCAGCCCCAAGTTCCCTGAGTGAAAAAACTCAATGCGAGAGGTAAAAATGCCAGCCACAGGACATTTGATTCGGCACCCCACGCTAAGGCAGTTCTCCACATGGAGAAGAGTACAGGAATGTTCTCAGCAGCTGTGTTTGTCGTAGATGACTGGAAACTACCCAAATGTCTATCAACAGGGGATTAGATAAACAAATTGTAGCACATTCACAGAGCAGGGCACTGCTGGGCAGTAAAAAGGAACAAACTACTGATGCGAACCTCAGCACCGGTGGCTCTTAGCTGCTAAGTGAAAACAACCAGACTAAAAAGGACCATGCAGTATGCCTCTTTTATGGAAAATTCTAGAAAATGCAAACTAATCCAAAGTGATGGGAATAAAAATAATAAGTAAATAAATATGTGCCATTCATTATATATGAATTATACACCAATAAAATTGTTTTCTAAAACTTGGAAAAACTTTTTCTTTCTTTCTTTCTTTCTTTGAGTTGGGAGTCTTACTCTCTTGTCCAGACTGGAGTGCAGTGACACGATCACTGCTCACTGCAGCCTCAACCTCCTGGGCTCAGGTAATCCTTCTACCTTAGCCTCCCAAGTAGCTGGGAATACAGGCATGTGCCACCACACCTGACTAACTTTTATATTTCCGTAGAGACATGGTTTCCCTATGTTACTTAGGCTGGTCTTGAAATCTTAGGTTCAAGCAATTCTCTCACCTAAGCCTCCCATAGTGCTGAGATTACAGATGTGAGCCACCATGCCTAGCCATTTTTTTAAAGAATAGGGTCTCGCTCTGTCCTCCAAGCTGGAGTGCTTCTATGCAATCACAGCTCACTGTAGCCTCAAACTCCTGGACTCAAGCAATTGTCCCACCTTGCTGGGATTATACCCATGCCCGGTGGAAGAACTTTTTTTTGGAAAATGTTAATACCTAGTGTGGGAAGAGTTGTGAAGAAACAGGCCTTTTCCAACAATTCTGCGAAAATAAGCAAATGGGCACATCCTTTGAATGACTGAACACACATCAAAAACCATAATCATAAACATGTCCTACAATGGACAGTCCACATTTCCTTGGGACATAGTCCTATAAGTAAGATCAGTGGCCAAGACCTCCTCCTGGGACATTCATCCCCGCATGGTTTATAACTATACAAAGTTGGAAACAGTAAATATCTGTGCTCAAGAGAAGACATACACGGTGTCTATTCACACAGAGCAGATACCACAGGCCCCTGGAGAAGTTACATGAAACTGTGTCATCGTCATAGTTGACCACATTTCTCACCATAGGATTTCTCACCGAGTCCTCCAAACACCAGGCAGAGGGGCTATGTCACCTGGCCATGACCAAGAAGTCGGGAAGCAGACTGAGTCCCAATTGGTCTTTCTGGAGTCTGCCCATTTCACCACTGGGCTATGCTGCCTCCAATACTGGGAGTGGCGGGTCCCCTGCTGGGAAGAGTGGACTCAGGAGCAAGGGACTGGCCATAGGTGGCTGGATGGCAGAACGCTCACAGAGGGTCAGTGCTCAGTCAGCGAGAGCCTTCTGCCTAGTACTGTACACATCACTATGTTGTAATTGCAGTATGTATCACTGTACGATCAATGTCCAGGACACATTACTAAATCATATATGTATATATCACATGTATGTTATCACTGTATGCATATATATGTCACTATATATCTATGACCTATATATCTCTATATGTCATACGAGGAGGGACCCCAAAAAAACCGGAATGATCTTTTGGAGGGTGGGACCCTTGTGGTATAGGTTTTCCCACTAGGCAAGTGTTCTAGGAACCTATCGGCATCTGTGTGTGTATCAGCTAGCGTTGTTGTGAGAGGCTGCATTTATCTTCAGTGATTTTTTTTTTGAGGGGGAAGATTCTTTCAACATGCTTGCCCACTTCACGGTGGGTGATTTATGAGTGCACCTGCCCCCACTACACTGCGTTGTCAGCAGTTTTTGACCAAAAATGGCATGTCCCCCATGGCTCACCCTCCCTATTCACCCAATCTTGCCTTCAGTTTTTTTTTTTTTAATGTTTTTTCTTAGGGTTAAAAAATCCTTAGAGGGAAACGCTTTGCCAATGTGGAGGAGGTGAAACCAAAAAATGGCAGAAGCACTAAAAAGCATAAAAATTGATGAGTTCAAAACTATTTTGAGCAGTGGAAAAAGCAGCTCGATAGGTGTATTGAATCAAATGGAAAGTGCTTTGTAGGTATCTGTTCTGTTTTGTGAATAGACACAATTGACTAGTCTTAAATGTGTAAGAATAAATACACAGTATTTTATTTTGAGTCGGAGTCTCACCCTGTCGTCCAAGCTGGAGTGCAATGGCATGTTCACGGCCCCTGCAGCCTCGACCTGCTGAGCTTCCACCTCAGCCTTCCAAGTAGCCAGAACTATAGGCGCACACCACCATACCTGGCTAATTTTTTTGTAATTTCTTGTAGAGACGAGGTCTCACCAAGTTGCCCAGGTTGGTCTCGAACCCCTGGGCTCATGCAGTCCTCTCGCTTCAGCCTCCCAAAGTGCTGAGATTACAGGCTAAGACACCACGCTTGACCCACAGCTGTTTTTTTTTTTTTTTTGAGTTGGAGTTTCACTCTGTTGCCCAGACTGGAGTACAGTGGCCGCTCCTGGCCACCGCAGCCTCGACCCGCTGGGCTCTAGCGATCCTTCTGCCTCAGCCTCCCAAGTAACCGGAACTACAGGCGCATGCCACCAGACCCACAATTTTTTATAAATAGGTTTTTTTGTTTGTTTGCTTGGTCCTCTCCTTGTATATACAGTATATATCACTACATACGGGGTCTGACAATTAAGTTTATGAATTCATCCAGAAAAAGTGCTTCATATCTCATTGTTGAATATCACTATGGTCACCTTTGAAGTACTTCACTTGGGAAGCTATGCACCAATGCCAGCACCTAGTTCACCTGTCAAAGCAATTTTGGAACTCTTTTTCTGGAATGGCCACCAGAGCTGTCATATCAGCCTTGATGTCCTGAATGTCATCAAATGTCTTCCTTTCAATATTCCTTTATCTTCGGGTAAAGAAAAAAGTCACAGGGGAATAGATCAGGTGAGTAGGGAAGGTATTCCGATACAGTTATTTGTTTACTGGTTAAAAACTCCCTCACTGACAGTGCTGTGTAAGCTGATGCTCCTTCAGGACCATTTTTGCACACACCTTTCTCATGCCAAGATTTACAGTGAAGATTTTTCTAACTGTTTTCTCTATTGATGTTTATTTGGTGTGCTGTGCTTCTCAGTCAGCGGACAATCTTGATGCACAATTCAACACATTTTTGCAATGTTTTCATCAGTTCTGTTCATTACTGTCGTCCTGACCTCTCTTCATCAGTGATGCTTTCTCTCCCCTCAGAAAAGACATTTAATCTATTTGTGCACTGCCATTTTTCTCATGACATTATTCCTATACATTTGGACTAACATGTCCCTGATTTCACTTCTACTCTTGCCAAGTTTAGCAAGAAATTTAATGTTTGCTCGTTGCTCTAATTCAAACTCCGACACAGCTCTGATAGCCATTCCAGAAAACGTTCCAAAATTGCTTTGACAGGTGGACTAGGTGCTGGCATCGGTGTTTAGCTTTCCAAGGGGGGGTCCTTCAAAGGTGACTGTAGCAATATTTAGCAATGAGGTATATAGCACTTTTTCTAGGATGAGTTCACAAACTTAATCATCAGACCCTGGCATATATCACTATTTTAAGTATCTGGTACAATGTCTGGCAGATAGTAAATAAGACCCACACTACGCACTGTGGTTCACACCTATAATCCCAGCACTTGGAGAGGCCAAAGGAGGATCACTTGACCACAGGTGTTTGAGGTTGCAGTGGGCTATGATCACATGACTGAATCCAGCCTGGGCAACAGAGTGAGACCCTGTCTTTAAAAATAAAAATTAGCCGGGCTCGGTGGCTCAGCCTGTAACCCCGCGCCTTTGGGAGGCTGAGGTGAGTGGATTGCCTGAGCCCACCGGTTCGAGACCCCGCCTGGGGCAGCGAGACCTCATCTCTACAATAAATCAAAAGTC
>NW_007064577.1:11881-23024 GCF_000164805.1 Carlito syrichta | reverse complement strand
TCAGCTGGGCGCGGTAGCGCATGCCTGTAATTCCGGCTACTCGGAAGGGCTGAGGCAGAAGGATCGCCGGAGCCCAGGAGGTCGAGGCTGCGGTGGCCGGGAGCGGCCACTGCATTCCAGTCTGGGTGACAGAGTGAGACTCCAACTCAAAAAAAATAAAATAAAATAAAAATAAATAAAAATTAATGAGTGGATTGCCTGAGCCCGCGGGTTCGAGACCCGCCTGGGCAACTTGGTGAGACCTCATCTGTACAATACATCAAAAAATTAGCTGGGCGTGGTAGCGCACACCTGTAGTTCCAGCTACTTGGAAGGCTGAGGCGGAAGGATTGCCGGAGCCCAGCAGGTCGAGGTTGCGGTGGCCAGGAGCGGCCACTGCACTCCAATCTGGGTGACAGAGTGAGACACCAACTCAAAAATAAATAAATAAATAAAAATTAAGAATGGGAGCAGTGGCTTGAGCCTGTAATCCCAGCACTTTGGGGGGCCAAGGCAAGGGGATTGCCTGAGCCCAGAGGTTCGAGACCAACCTGGGCAACTTGGTGACACCTCGTCTCTACTATAAATCAAAAAAAATTGACCAGGTATGGTAGCGTGTGCCTGTAGTTCCAGCTACTTGAAAGGCTGAGGCAGAAGGATTGCTTGAGCGGTAGGTCGAAGCTGCAGTGGCCGTAACCGTTCCACTGCACTCCAGCCTGGGCAATAGGGTGAGTCTACAATTCAAAAAATAAAAAATAAAAATTAGGCCGGGCATGGTGGCTCATGCCTATAATCGCAGCACTTTGGGAGGCCGAGGTGAGAGAATTGCCTGAGCCCACAGGTTGAAGACCAGGCTAGGCAACTTGGCAAGACCTCATCTCTACAATAAATCAAAAAATTAGCTGGGCATGGTGGCATGTGCCTATAGTTCCAGCTACTTGGAAGGCTGAGGTGGAAGGATTGCCAGAGGCCAGCAGGTCAAGGTTGTGGTGGCCATGAGCATATCACTGCACTCCAGCCTGGGTGACAAAGTGAGACTCCAACTCAAAATAAATAAATAAAAATAAAATAAAATAAAAATTAACTGAGCAAGGTGACTCATGCCTGTAATCTCAGCACTTTGGGAGGCAGAGGCGAGAGGATTGCTTGAGTCAGACCTGTCTGGGCAGCATGGTGAGACCTAATCTCTACAATAAATCTAAAATTAGTTGGGTGTGGTGGTGCGTGCCTGTAGTTCCAGCTACTTGGAAGGCTGAGGTGGAAGGATCATCTGAGTCCAGCAGGACGAGGCTGTGGTGACTGTGAGTGTGCCAATGCACTCCAGCCTGGTCAACAAGAGTGAGACTCCAACTCAAAAAAATTAATAAATAAGACCCATTGTAACTTTTAAAAAAATTCCTAGACTGATTTCAAAAACGCATTGTTAAAAACACAGTGGGCTGGACGCTGTGGCTTACACCTATAATCCCAGTACTTTGGGAGGTAGAGGTGAGAGGATTGCCTGAGCCCACAGGTTCAAGACCAGCCCAAGACCTTATCTCTATAATAAATAAAAAAATTAGCCGGGTGTGTGGCACTCCTGTGGTTCCAGCTACTTGGAAGGCTGAGGCAGAAGGATCGCCTGAGCCCAGCAGGTCAAGGCTGTAGTAGCCGTGGGTGTGCACTCCAGCCTGGGCTACAGAGTGAGACTACAACTCAAAAAAAAAAACGACCTGGAGCCGGAGTGAGGAATTGTCTGTCTGTTTGTTTGTAAGGATCCCACATAAGGATTCGCTACATAAGTAAATTGTGTGAAGGCGAGGTTTGGGTTTCTGACCATGGCACCCTGCTTTTTACTCTTTTGATGATTTCTTTCACTGTTCAAAAACTTTGTAGTTTGATAAGGTCCCACCTGCCAACTTTAGCTTTTGCTGCATTGCTTTGAGGACTTGGCCACACATTCATTGCCTAGGCCGATGTTCAGAAGGGTGTTCCCTAAGTTTTCTTTTAAGATTCTTATAGTTTGAAGCTTTCCATTTAAGTCTTTGATCCATTTTGAGTTAATTTTTGTATATGGTGATAGGGTCCAGTTTCATTCTTCTTCATGTAGTCAGTTTTCTCACCACCATTTGCTAAATATGGTTCCATTTCTCTAATGTTTGTTTTTTTCAACTTTGTCGAAAATGAGGTGGTTGAAGTTTTATGGTTTTATGTTGGGATTCTCTGTCCTCTTTCATTCATCTATGTGTCTATTTTTATACCAATATCATGCTGTCTTGGTTACCGTAACCTTGTAGAAAAATTAGAAGTCTGAGAGTGTGACGCCTCCAGCTTTATTCTTTTTGTGAGGATTACTTTAGCTATTTGGGCTCTTATTTTCTTCCATCTGAGTTTCAGTATTGTCTTTTCTATGTCTGTGAAAAATGATACTGGTGGTTCAATTGAATTGAATTTATAGATTGCCTTGGGTAAAATGGATATCTTTTTTTTTTTTTTTTTTTGAGTTGGAGTCTCACTCTGTCACCCAGACTGGAGTGCAGTGGCCGCTCCCGGCAACCGCAGCCTCAACCTGCTGGGCTCCGGCGATCCTTCCGCCTCAGCCTTCCAAGTAGCTGGAACTACAGGTGCACGCTACCACACCCGGTTAATTTTTTTTGATTTATTGTAGAGATCAGGTCTCCCCCAGTTGCCCGGGCGGGTCTCGAACCCGCAGGCTCAGGCAGCCCACTCGCCTCAGCCTCCCAAAGGCGCGGGATTCCAGGCTGAGCCACCAAGCCCGGCTAGAATGGATATCTTGACACTATTGATCCTGCCAACCCACAAGGATGGGATGTTCTGCCATTTCTTTGCAACATCTTTGATTTCTTTGAGTTGTGTTTTGTGGTTCTCATCATAAATGTTTCTCATCTCTGTGTTTAGATGGATGCCGAGTTTTTTTTGTTTGTTTGTTTGTTTATTTTTTGTGTGGCTATTGTGAATGGGGTTGTGTTTCTTATTTGGTTCTCAGCCTGCTTATTGGAGATGTATAAAAAATGCAACTGATTTTTGCACATTAATTTTGTATCCCAAGACTTTACCAAAGTTGTTTATCAGTGCAAGGAGGCTTTGACAGACTTCCTAAGGATTTCTAGGAATACAATCATATCATCTGTGAAGAAAAACAATTTAACTTCCTTTTTTCCTATTTGAGTACCCCTGATTTCTTTCTTCTGCCTGATTGCCTGATTTCCAGTACTATGGTGAGAATGGGCGTCTTTGTCTTGTTCCAGTTCTTAGTGGGAATGCTTCCAGTTTCTGCCCATTAAGTATGATGTTGACTGCAGGCTTGTCATAGATAGCTCTTATTATTTTGAGGAATGTTCCTTTGATGCCTAGATGCTTGAGAGTTTTTTTTTTTAATTTATGCAAAGGCTTTATTTTTTTTTTACTGTGTGTGTGTGTGTGTGTGTAGACAGGGTCTCACTATGTTGTCCAGGATCATTCCAAACTCCTGGCATCAAGTGATCCTTCCCTCAGCCTCCCATGTAGCAGGGATTACAGGCATGACCCACCATACCCAAGTTTGAGAGTTTTCTAAAAAATCAAGAAGGATGTTGGACTTTATTGAATTTTTTCTGCATCTAATGAGATAATCATGTGGTTCTTGGTTTTATACCTGTTTATGTAATGAATTGCATTTATAGATTTATGTGTTGAACCAACCTTGCATCTCAGGGAGGAAGTTCACCTGATCATGATGGATGATCCTTGTAATATGCTGTTGAATGCGATTTGCTAGAATCTTGAGAATTTTTGTATGCATGTTCATTAGGGAAATCAGCATGAAGTTTTCTTTCCTTGCTGGGTTTTTGCATTTTGGGACATTAGGTTGATAGTGGCTTCATAGAATGAGCTAGAGAGAATTCCTTCATTCTCAGTTGCTTGGAATACTTTCAATAGGATTGGAATCAGTTCTTCTTTGTATATCTTGTAGAATGCAGCTGAGAAACCATATGGTCAGGGTTTTTTTTTTTTCAGGGAAATTTATTATTACTGAACCGATTTCTTGGATTACTATTTGTCGGTTTAGGGTTTCAGTTTCTTTCTGTTTTAATCTTAGGAGGTTAGGTGATCCAGGAATTTCTCCATTTCCTCTAGATTTTCTAACTTACTCATATATATATGTTCTCTGATAATCTTTTGTGTTTTTTCAGGGTCGGTGGTAAAATTACCTTTTTCATTTTTAATTGTGGTTTTTAAAAATTCTCTTTCTCTCTCTCTTGCTTTGTTGTTGCTGTTGTAGTTGTTGTTCCTAAACTGGCCAGGGGTCTGGCAACCATACTGATCCTTTTAAAGAACCAGCCTTTTCATTTCAATGATTTTTTTTTTTTTTGAGTTGGAGTCTCACTCTGTCACCCAGACTGGAGTGCAGTGGCACACTCCCGGTCACCGCAGCCTCAACCTGCTGGGCCCCAGCGATCATTCCACCTCAGCCTTCCAAGTAGCTGGAACTACAGGCGTGCGCTACCACGCCTGGCTAATGTTTTATTTATTGTGGAGATGAGGTCTCGCCAAGTTGCCCAGGCAGGTCTTGAACCCGCAGGCTCAGGCAATTCACTCACCTCAGCCTCCCAAAGCACGGGATTACAGGCTGAGCCACTGAGCCCGGCTTCAATGATTTTTTTATATGGTTTTTTGGTCTCCATTTAATTTAGCTGTGAATTTATTTTGATCGTTTCCATTGCTCTACTGATTCTGGACTTGGATTGCTTTTGTCTTTCCAGCTCTCTTAGGTGCAATGTTTGACTGTTTGCTTGATATCTCTATTTTCTTGATATCTGTGTGCAATGTAATAAACTTCCCTCTCAGTATCACAGTCATAGTATCCCAGAGGTTTTGAAATGTTGTTTTCAGCCAGGCTTGGTGTCTCAGCCTGTAATCCCGTGCCTTGGGAGGCTGAGGTGAGTGGATTGCCTCAGCCCTATAGTGTTCTATAGGTATCTATAGAACACTACCCAACAACCACAGAATATACATTCTTCTTATCAGCACATGGAACATACTCCAAGATTGACCACATACTCAGTCCCAAATCAAGCATGAACAAATTTCAAAAAGTTGAAATTATACCGAGCATCTTCTCAGACCACAGTGGAATAAAAATAAATCTCACCAATAGGAACCCCCTCAACACACACATTTAGATGGAAATTAAACAGTATGCTTCTGAATAACTTTTGGGTTAACACAAAAGTTAAGACAGATTTTTGTCTTGATTTAAAAAAAGACTCCTAGAAACAAATGAAAACAACATTTCTTTTTTTTTTTTTGAGTTGGAGTCTCACTCTGTCTCCCAGACTGGAATGCAGTGGCCACCCACCGCAGCCTTGACCTGCTGGGATCCAGCGATCCTTCCGCCTCAGCCTTCCAAGTAGCTGGAACTACAGGCATGTGTGCACCACCATGCCCGGTTAATTTTTCTTGATTTATTGTAGAGATGAGGTCTTGCCAAGTTGCCCAGGCTGTCTTGAACTCAGCAATCCTCTCACCTCGGCCTCCCAAAGTGCTAGGATTATAGGCATGAGCCACTGTGCCCAGCTACCCTGTTAATTTTTCGCCTTGATGATCTGTCTAAGGTCATTAGCAGAGTATTAAAGTCTCCAGCTATAATTGTATGGTTATACCCTCTCTTAGTTTAATTAACAATTGTTTTATATCTGGGTCCTCCTATGTTGGGTTCGTATGTATTCAAGATGGGTATTTCTTGATGGTGGATTAAGCCTTTTTATCATGTAGTGCCTTTCACTGTCCTTTTCAACTTTTATTGGTATAAAGTCAGTTTTGTCTGACATAAGAATAGCTATTCCTGATCTTTTTTGTTTCCGATTTACCAGAAAGATCTTTCTATAGCCCTTTACCTTGAGTCCATGGGTGTCATTTGCAGTGAGATGAGTTTTCTGAAGGCAGCAGAAAGATGAATCATGCTTCTTTATTCAGTTTGCCACTCTATGCATTTTGAGTGGCATGTTCAGTCCACTAACATTTAAGTTAATTATTGATATGTGGGGTTTTGCTCTTTATTTTTTTTTAAAGAGTCGGAATCTCACTCTGTCACCCAGGCTGGAGTGCAGTGGCACACTCACGGCCGCTGCAGCCTTGACCTGCTGAGCTCAGGTGATCCTTCTGCCTCAGCCTTCCAAGTAGTTAGAACCATAGACAAGCACCATCACATTCAGGTAATTTTTTTTATTTATCATAGAGATGAGATCTCACCAAGTTGCCCAGGCTGGTCTTGCACCCTGGACTCAGGCAGTCCTCTCACTTTGGCCTCCCAAAGTGCTGGGATTACAGTGTTGAGCCACCACGCCCAGCCTTGTTCCTTCATATTGCTATAAAAAGCTGTTCTGTATTTTAGGCTTTGTGAGGCTGGAGTGCAGTGGCATGCTCATGGCCACCGCAGCCTCTGCCCACTGGGCTCAGGTGGTCCTCCGCCTAAGCCTCCCAAGTAGCTGGAACTACAGGTGTGTGCCACCACACCCAGCTAATTTTTTTTAAGTTATTGTAGAGTTGAGGTCTCACCATGTTGCCCAGGTTGGTCTTGAATATCTGGGCTCAGGCAATCCTTTCGCTTCTGCCTCTCAAAATACTGGGATTACAGGCATGAGCCACCGCACCCGGCTGTTATTTTCTTTTTCTTTTTTGAGTTGGAGTCTCACTCTGTTGCCCTGGCTGGAGTGCAATGGCACGCTCACAGTCACTGTAGCCTCGACCTGCTGGGCTCAGGCAATCCTTTCACCTTAACCTTCCAAGCAACTGGAACAACAGGTGTGTGCCACCATGACCAGCTAATGTTTTTACTTACCGTAGAGACAAGTTCTCACCAAGTCTCCCAGGCTGGTCTTGAACCCCTGGGCTCAGGCAATCTTCTTGCCTATGCCTCCCAAAGTGCTGGGATTATAGGCATAAGCCATCATGCCCTGCCTCTGTAATTTTCTATTACACAAATTTGCTACACTTGGGATGGCAGTTTGTGTTGTCTTTTTTCTTACCTGACCTTCTTCCTCTGGTCCGCGTGTGGTAGGGGCAGTGGTGGCAGGAAGGATGGTGAACTGGGGGGGAAGCCATCTTGCACTGCTTCACCAGTGCATTCTGGTGAGGTTGGGCATGCTTCACTTCTAGATCAGAGCCTTTCCCCCCCCTCCACAGGTGCTAGGGTCCTGGTTGTCTGGAAGTTTGTAGCTCCCTCCCCAGCACTTGCACCCAGTCAGCAGGATTGGCAGGCAGCCAGGATGGGCTCTGTGGACATAGGTGCTCTTGGAGGCATGCAGTGGCCTCTTCCCATCTAGGGAGGATGGCCTTTCACCCAGAGGTAGGAGAGAGGGAACCCTTTCTCAGTAGAGAGCCCATACATCTCCCTCCAACCACAGGTAGGTGAGGCTGCCCAGGCTGCAGCGGTGCCCCATCTCTTAAACCTGCCTGCTCTGTGGAAGGGATTATGGCAGCCACGGTGGCCCTCTGAGGGCAAGCCGAGTCTGCAGCCTTGATCTGGGCCAATGCTTGAGAAATGTCCCCAAGTGGTCTTGTTGCCCCCGCCGGGGACTGAAGAGAGAAGGAGAGAGAGCTGCATGTGGTACAGACCACCCTGCAGGGCATTGCCTGCAAAGTCTCTCTGGGGAGTAGAGAGATGGCCTGGGAACTGTGGTTCCTGGGCTTGCGTGGATCCCGCTGGCATTTCTTTCCCGACTTAGGGCAGCTCTCAAGAGCCTGTCCTGCACAGAGGAGCATGGGTGGGGGCAGCCGGGCTGCCTCTCCCCTGGCTGCAGAGGCCGCCTGAGTTGTGTCCAGAAGAGGCTTGCCTTCAATCCATCCCTTCCTTCTCAGAGAGCACTTCGTGTGACGGGGACACTTCTTGGGGGGCCCAGGGCTTGGAACTGTCCATCCTCCATGTCCCTGGGTGACTGTTCCTTAAACCTCAGCTTGGGTATCATGCCCAAAGCCCTAGGCCTGTCCTTCACAGGCGTCTCTCCTGAGAGTGGCAGTCGTGCCATGTCTTCAGTCGGCCACCTCAGCCTCCCCAGAAGAAGACTCTTCCCCGGTTCCTTGTGATTTTGCAGCCGAGAGGAAGGAGGGAAGGAGGGAGGGAAGGAAGGAAGGAAGGAAGGAAGAAAGGAAGGAAGGAGGGAGGGAAGAAAAGAAAGAAGGAGAAAGAAAAGAAAAAAAAGCTGGGCGTGGTGGTTCACACCTATAATCCCAGCACTTTGGGAGGTCCAGGCGAGAGGATTGCCTGAACCCAGGGGTTTGAGACCAGCCTGGGCAATTTGGCAAGACCTCATCTCTTCAATACATTTTAAAAAAATCAGCACGGTGGCACATGCCTATAGTCCCAGATACTTGGAATGTTGTGGCCAAAGGATCACCTGAGCCCAGCACATCGGGGTTGCAGTGACCATTATCATGCTACTGCACTCTAGTCTGGAAAACAATGAGACTCTGACTCAGAAATGAAATTGAAATGAAATGAAATAAAATCAATAAGAAAACAAACCTCGTAGCACAGAGTAAACCCTGTTATCATAGTAGGATGAGGCTGATGATGCCTCAACTTCCTGGAGGAAGCAGCCTCCGTGGGGACCACGCCAGGGCCCCGAGCCACAGGGAGCATGAGTCCCTCCTGTAGCAGGAGCTACTCCAGCAGCTGGTCCCCATGTCATAGTGGCCACGGGCATCCCATCTCATCAAGGACTGCAGGAAGGACTTGTCCCTGGGAGAGAACACCCTGAGACACAGCAATGGAGGGTGACATGAAATACTCTCATGCCTTCACTGAGCAGCAGGGGTACCCGCAGGTGGGACACCCACATCTTCCTTCAGCATCACTTTTTACAAAAGACTTGGGCCAACATGGTTCCTTTGGTTCTGTGTCACTAATCTATGCAGGATCTAACATGCGGGCTCTTGTAATGTGGTTTATAACTGCCTCGGAAGAAGTCGGGTCCAGGGACCACATGGCCTCAGTTCCCTCTTGTCTTCTTGGGTACCAGCATGCCTTGAGCAGGGGAAGTGAAACTGAGGCTATCCCAACAGGAAGGCCCAGGTAATCCCTAGGTTTTAGGCATGTCATCTTCCTGCATCCGTGGGAACTTGGCTACAAAGTGCATACACAGTAGATTCTATCAGTCAGGGCTCAGCTCAAATGTCACCGCCTCTAGGAAGCTGCCTTGACTGTACCTGTCTAAAATGAGCTTCCCCAATGGCTTCCTGTTTCATTTTCTTCCAAGCACTACTGCTTGCGGAAATGCTCTTTGTTGTCTGGCCCCACCAGTAGACCGAGCTCTGTGCCAGCAGGGTCAGTATCCATCCTTTTCCCAGCGATGCTCCTATGCTCAGAATAGAGCCCAGCATCAGGGAGGCAGTCAACAAATATTTGTTGACTAAATGGAAACGGGACCAGCAAGACTTCACCCTTGCTTCACCTCCATAGTGAGAAAACAAGAGAAAGAAGGATGGGTTCAGTACTTGAGAGGCAGACACAGCTGAAAATCACACACCCACACACACATTTATTTTATTTCTTAAATGCTTTTCATTTTACAAATAAATAAATAAAGGCAGCGTCTCCCTATGTTGCCCAGGCTGGTCTCGAACTCCTCACCTCAAGCAGTCCTCCCACCTCAGCTTCCCAAAGTGCTAGGATTATAGACGTGAGCTGCCATGCCCAGCCAATTTTATTTTTAAGAGACAGCATCTCACTCTGTCATCCAGGACAAAGTGCAGTGGTGGGCACTGTAGCCTTGACCTCCTGGGTTCAAGCGTTCCTCCCACCTCCACCACCCAAAGTGCTGGGATTACAAGTGAGAGCCATTGCACCTGGCCTGAGTCACCCTTTCAAATCTAAGATCAGGAAGCCCCTATGGCCCAAACCCCACTGGCTTCCCCATGTCAGCAGAAATGAGAGCCGGAGTCCCTGCTCCCCACATTTACCACTCTCCCCATCCTACCCCATTCCAGTCATGGGGTCTTCCCTGCTCTTCCATGAGTATACCAGGCATACCCCACCTCAGGGCCTTTGTACATGCTGTTCCCTCTTTGGAATTGTCTCTTCCAGATATCTGCATGGCTTACCCTCTCACCTTCAGGTTTTTATTGTGTATGTGTGCCCACCTGGAACATTTGTTTTTATTCTCTCCAACCACTGGTTAAGAGGAATGGAAAGGAGAGCACATAGGAACTAGCTGAAAGACTGGAGATCCCATGTTTGGAAAATATGGGAGCTTGGATGGAAGTGTCTAAAAGCTCAGGAGGAGGCTGGGCTTGGTGGCTTATCAGGTCTCACCAAGTTGCCCAAGCTGGTCTCACATTCCTGGACTCAGGCATTCCTCTCACTTTGACCTCCAAAGTGCTGGGATTACAGGCGGGAGCCACTGCGCCCATCTAATTTATTTAAGACCTATTTTTAGGGACTGCCCCCATTGATTGCACCCTAGCCCCAGCTCAGCCCTGTGATTCCACATGAGTGGTTTTTTAAATTATGAGCGAGGTGGAAAAGAGAGGATTGCCTAAGTCCAGAGGTTCGAGACCAGTCTGGGCAACTTGGCGAGACTTCATCTTTACAAAAAAATAAAAATATTAGCAGCGAGTGGTGGTACATGCCTGTCATTCCAGCTACTTGGAAGGTTGAGGCATAAGGATAGCCTGAGCCCAGCAGGTCGAGGCTGTGGTGGCCTCGAGCGTGCGACTGCACTCCAGCCTGGGCGACAGTGAGACTCCAACTCAAAAAGAAAAAAGTTGTTAGTTTAGACTCGGATTCACATGTAGGTCTGTGGCATGGAGAGATTGCATAATGGTGGGATTTGGGCACACCCACCACCCAAACAGTGAACATGACCCCACCCAAGAGATCACTTCCCCACCCTCCCCCTTGGAGCTCGCCTGGACAACTTAACCTTGTCTCTACAATAAATCAAAAAATTAGTCAAGCATGGTAGTGTGTGCCTGTTAGTTCTAACTACTTGGAAGGCTGAGGCAGAAGGATTTCGAGCCCAGCAGGTCAAGGCTGCAGTGGCTGTGAGAGTGCCACTGCATTCTAGCCTAGGTGAGACTTCAACTCAAAAAAAAAAAAAAAAGCCAGGCTTGGTGGCTCAGCCTGTAATCTCAGCACTTTGGGAGGCTGAGTGAGTGAATTGCCTGAGCCCGCAGTTCGAGACCC
>NW_007064577.1:0-11737 GCF_000164805.1 Carlito syrichta | reverse complement strand
CAGGTCGAGGCTGCGGTGGCCGGGAGCGGCCACTACACTCCAGTCTGGGCAACAGAGTAAAACTCCAACTCAAAAAAAAAAAAAAAGAGCCGGGCTGGGCGCAGTGGCTCACACCTGTAATCCCAACACTTTGGGATGCCGAAGCAAGAGGAGTGCTTGAGCCTAGGGGTTTGAGACCAGCCTGGGCAACATAGCAAGTCCTCATCTCTGTAAAACAAAAACAAAAAACCTGGATATGGTGGCACACACCTGTAGTCCCAGCTACTCAGGAGGCAGGATCACCTGAACCCAGGTCGTAGAGGCTATGGCAAACCATGATTGTGCCACTGTATTCCAGTCTGAGTGATGACATGAGACTCCAACTCGAAAACAAACAATAATAAACAACATTTTTTAAGTGGAGCCCACAGAAAGATTGATGGGAAGAAGGTAACAAAGAAAAAGGACTTACCCATGGTCCGGTATCCTGCAGCAGCCACAGCAAAGTGCCACAAACCAGGGGACTTGAAACAAAAATGTCTCATTTCTAAAGGCTAGAAATCCACAGCCCAAATATCATGGGGCCAGGTCCCTCTACATCCCTCTACATCTACAGGGAGAACCCTTGCTTCTGCCAGCTCTGGTGGCTGGAGTCCCTGGATGTCCCTGGCCTGGTGGTTTTATCCCTCCATCTCTCCTTCTGTTATCCCATGGCACTATCCCCTGTCTGTGTCTGTCTCTTTAAGGACAGTCATATGAGATTAAGGCCCACCTTACTCCAGTATGGCCCTGTCTTTTTATTTTAGTCCCCCAGGCTGGAGTGCAGTGGCACGCTCACAATTCACTGCATCCTCTACCTCCTGGGCTCAGGTGATTCTTCCTTCTCAGCCTCCCAGGTAGCTGGGACTACAGGTGGGCACCACTGATTTTTTTATTTTTTTGTAGAGACGAGGTTTTGCTATGCTGGTCTTTGCTATCCTGGACTCAAGCAATCCTCCCAGCTCAGCCTCCCAAAGTGCCAGGATTACCAGTGTAAGCAAGCCACCACACCTGGCTGGACCTCATCTAATTACCCACAATTCTATTTCCAAATAAAATCACATTCTGAGGTACTGGAGGTTAAAACTTGAACATATCTTTTTAAACAATTGAACCCCTAATGCCCATGAAGTTCCAAATCTTTTCAAGTCTCAGAGAGGGTCGGACACCAAAGTGTCCTCGTCAGCCCACCCCACTGTCACATTCACACTTGTGAGGCTCATTCCCAATGGCCAAGATCTCCCTGGAAAATGTTGAGAAGCCACAAAGAAACACTACATGTCTCTTTAAAAAAAAAGCTCTTGAGATTTAACCTTGTGAATATTCTTCACAAAGCTGTTTCTTGGACAGGTCCCTGGAATTATGCCTTTCAACTCTATTTAGTTTCCACATTTTTCTTCTATCCACTTTCCCCATCAAAGCGTTATCCAAAATCAGCCAGGAAATTACAGTGTTTGTGACTGGACAAAAAATAATCACGTGTTCCATGAAACTATGCGCTCTAACATGACAGCAGTTTTTAAAAAGCCTAAGGTCAAGTCTGTTTCTGCAGAAGATCATGTTCCACATAACTGGCGGACAAAGAATTTCAAGGTGTGACCCACCAGCATCACCACCAGTATAGACCTTGGACATGATGGCAGCCTGGGTTGGCAAAACCAAGAAGGGATGAGTTTGATGGCTTCAGGCGTCACCAAGCCTCCCAGAGGGTGGTGGTGACCTGTAGCTTTCAGAGAAGAAGTGCGGTCTGTTGTTAACTAGAAGAGAAACCCAAGGTATCCTGAGCTCTGAAAAAGATAAGTCAACAATTGACATTATCATCCAAGAGCAACACCCACTCCTGAGAAGTGCAGATTCAAGCAAGCATTGCAGCATCGAAATGTTGAAAGCAAACCTTCCTTTACCTCCAACTAAGGGGAAAACCCTCACCACCCACTCCACTCAGCTGGTGAGGAAAGACTTTGTTAAGGGTCACAGTCACGTTCCATCACCTGTTGAACACACGCAAAGGAACCTCAGGCTGCTCTCTCCCTCTTTGGTCAACGGCAGCTGCTTCCAAGGACTCCATCTACTTGCAAAGGAAGGCAAATTGAACTGCCACAAGACACTCCACCAACCTGCAAACAGAAGAGACTGGAGAAACACTCAGAAGTCCTGGGATAGAAACACAGCCTCTTTAAATAGGCACAGCTGCCAACACTTCCCCAGGGAAACAGGCCATGGCTCAGAAACCTAAGCGCTGCCAAGCCCTGAGAAGTTCCTCTTTGTTTCTCCCTCGTCCGTGACCCTACCTTGTTTTGTTTTTTAACATTCAAATACAAGAACCTTGGGTCTCAGAGTTTGCTCTGATACTAGACCCCCGAAGAGAAAAGAATGATGGCCATTGTTATAGAATCGTTTCAAACGAGAAATACTCATCGTCCCTTTACCAATCCATGACTTAAATTGTGCACACACGGACAATAAGACAACCATGAACTGCTCTGGAAAATACAGTCCTTTTCGAGAGCCCACAGGGGGGAGCCCACTGAGTGCCAGGGCCCTGGATAGCCAAACCTCCAATCAACAGATGAACAATCTGGAGTCTCTTATGCAAATGAATTATAGAGAGTGTGCGCCTTCAGACTACTGATGGGGTTCCTTCAGTGCAACCAGGGAAAAAAAGGAAGCATCCTCACTGCTCCCTAGAGGGCAGACATAGCTTCCCAGCCAGTGAGCAACAGAGGGAACAGGGCAGAGGAAAAAGGGAGAGTGATTCTCATTAACACAGGGCTTAAAACAAAACCCACCCTGGCCCATGAGAAGCAAAGGTCTTCCAACCTCATGCCAAAGGGCAGGGGAACCCTTCTTTTCCAAAGGAGCAGGAGCTTGATGGGAAACCTGAGGAGACTGATGTTTCAGTGGGATCCTGGATGCCAGGTCGTTTACCCCGGCATCAGCTCAGAGCTATTGGGAAGAAAAGCCAGGTATTATTATGTACCAACCCGGTGGTTGTCCTCGACTTTCCAGTGGGAAGGAGGACCAAGGAAAACTCAGCAAGGAGCCAGGCACAAGGAACATGCGTATGACTCACTCCAAGCCTTGGTTGACTTTGGAGCATTTCCAGAACATTGTCTGTATTGCAATTCAGCACAGCTCCTATGAGCCAGACTCTAGTCCAAAAGCAAGTTAAGATGCTGATAAGCAAAGTCTCTTCCTTCAACCCTTTGCCCCCATAACTTACTTCCTCCTGACACCCCAACATCTCAAGTCTTGATTGAGCAATATTACCAACCTAAGACCTCTTTTCGCTGCTCTAAAAAGCAGTCATGACCTTTTATCAACCAGATAAATCCAACTTAATAGGAACGTTCAGCGGCCCAGGATGAGTTGCCAAGAGGCAAGTAATAGGCTGGCAGGGTTTAAATTACTTCATAGCATCCAATGCCAACACGAAGTCAGGAACTGTAGAACATTTGGTAGAGAATTATAAATTAAGGATTATAAAGCCTGGCATTGAAGCAACAGCCTTGTCCTATGTGGAAAATCCTACAGCTGCCATTTCCCTTTGAAGCTCGGCCACACATGGCCAACTCTAAGCCTATCTCTTCCTGGAGGAGCTGCCAGGCCACTTCAATTTTAAATCAAGTACTGGCAGTGGGCATCCAAGATCCTTGAAAATATCCAGCCGACCCCCAACCCGGAGTAGACCCCCAACTCGGAGTAGCTAACCAAGATTCAACCTGATTCACCCCATGGGCAAATAAAAATGACCTAAAAGGACCAGGACGCCTTTGTTACCTGAAAATCGTTTCCAAAGATGGAGAATTTCCATTACCACAAAACACTGATATCCGACAGTTCACTGCTTGCATTTGACTGAATGCCAAGTCCCCCTGCAAAGTATCTGCACAAGAAATACCTGCGATCGCTTAATTCCCATTCCTGACCAGCATATGGCAACGAGATACACCGAAAAGTTCACTGATGTACCTTCCATAACATGTAGCAAAATGTCAATGAACTGCCCTCAGACATTTCCCAGCATCCCTGGGGTAATAAAATAGTACAGCATTTGAGAGACACTGGTGATAAAGAAAGGACCTGGGACAGTTGAACAGTGTCTCCTTAAGGAGAGAAAATGAAACTTTCCTGTTTACCCTATTAACTCAGTTCCCAGTCAAGACATAAATTGGCTATTTTCACTCATCTTAGAGGCAAAAATAACAATAACAAATCAAACTATAGCCAGACTTTCAGATTCTATTGAGAATGCTTTTATTATACAGATATCATACACACAATTATTTGGGGGAACATTTACAGGCATGGAGTTCAGTCCTAAATCTCCATTTCACCCACACACACACACTGTACCGCACACGCATCTTAGGGTTCAGCCCCACAGGAATGTGATAGTTATTGCTTTCTGAACAGAGAGCTTCAATAGAATAGAATCTTCCAAGCCCAGAACAGAGCCCAGTGTCCTCTTAATTCTGAATACCCTGTGTACATATAAGTAAAACCTTAAGATGTGCCATAGATTACCCCATCACCATTAAAAGTCATTAAAAATCAAATCCCATTTTTCTCAAAAAGTTGTAAGAAGTGCACCAGTTATTTACAGACCCCATTAAATTACGCATAAATAAAATCTGTACACGCAACACACTGTTTCAACACATAGAGACTCCATGGGGACTTAGGGGTGACAGGCACATTGCTTCATGCCTGCCCTTTTTCAAGTTTACTCGAAACATCTGAAATAAATATGCAAATAAAGCTTCAGTACCTTAAAGGAACATGTCATTTCAAAGAGTCTCCCATTTAAAGAGTTAACTTTCAAAGTTAAAAAAAAAAAAAAAAAAATCAGCAGGCTTTGTTTCTACAAGTTCCTAAAAACCAGAAAGCCCCCTTTGAATGCGGTGTTTAAAGTGTGTCAAATACCACCTACCTGAAGAAGCTAGACACTTTTTAAAGATAAATATTTAAGTGGACACAAAAGCCAGTCATTACCCTAACACTGCAAAAGTTGTTGTTGATCTGGACCACATCCCTATGACATTTCAACAGCTAAGTGTGTGGGTTTTTTGTCAGCCCGGGGGATTTATGTAAAAGGTTCTAAAACTTGTAGCACCACTTTCAGAGAATGGGGTTCAAAAAACTAAAACCAAAGTTTAATGAATGAAGAACCAGGACTTGTCACCTCCTGAAAACTTTCCAAGTTAGGTGATACCTCAGCACTAGAGAAACCAGAAATCCCAGAGAGCGTGTCAAGATGGCTGCAGATCGCGAAATCAAGGAGGCCCTTTCAACAGCAAGGAGGTCCCAAACGCTTTCCACAGGCCAGGACGGGTTCCTGGGGTGCCAGGTGGAAAAGGATTCTTCAGTTCTCTTCCTCACTGACTCTCTGACCCTTAGAGTTCCGGCCCACGTTTATTTCCTGTGCTTTTCCATCTTTTCCAGCGTCTTGTTAGAATCAGCCGGACTCTGGTCTCCGGGGTTCATGTAGGATTTGTCTATGACTGCCAGGGCCTCTTTGATATAGTTCTGCACTGCAGACACCGCGGCACAGATGGCCTGGCTGCCAAACCCGTGGGTAATCAGGCTGAAATGAGACAAGCAGTTCTGTATGTTTGTCTCCAAGACCGGCGTGGGTCTGTTGTTTCCGTTGGGTGTCCGATCTCGAGTAAGAAGTTCTGTGAATTCTTTACATACTTGCCTGTGAAGACAGTCAATGGACTCCAGTGAGTTCTATCTAGCTCTTTACGGGTAAGGAAGACAGAACAAATCACCCTAAGGATGACACCTGGGAGACTAATCAGACCTATTTGACCCAAGGAAGGAGAATCTTAATACCAATAGCCTACTGCTGCACTTAGCACCTATTATCTATTACCAGTGCACTACCTCATTTAATTCTCATTGCAATTAGATAACAGTAACCCCAGTCAACTGGCCAAGGTCACCAGGACCAGTAAATGGTGGGGTCAGGATTCCAGTCCAGGTTAAGGGACAGTTTACTTTGGTGCAAGTCGGTTCCGATAAACAAATCCTGCCAGGAGCCGAGAATCAAGCACCCTCCTGAGCCTCTCTCCACAGCCTGGTTCATGGCGACCTCCCGTGCCCCAGTTCCTGGCTTGGCTAGTTCTGCTTCATTTACCCTGATTCTAACTCACTGTCAGTTTCTATGAGAAATTCCACAGCTGCGTGAAATAGCTTTTGAGGCATTTTAATGTGCCCACATGTCTCCTACAAACCCACCCTGATCTTCACATTTGAAAAACAAAAGTCTCGCTATTGGGAGGTGGAAGGCACATGGTAATCTCTCTTTACTGAATGTGACAAAACAAATCAGTTTTCCACACATTTTTCTCAGATATGCAAATACAGTCATGAAAGGGTGGCTGGTCTATTTTGAGCTATCTGAAGCAGCTCAAAAAAACTGAGTAACACACTCCGCTAAATCATACATATGAGAGTAAAGAAGCATCCCGCTACACCCTAACTCACGGAGATTTCCTTTCTGAGCCCTAAGGACCATGCTGAATCCTCAACTTCTGGAGCATTTATTCATCAAGTTCAAGTCTAGATACTTACTGAGCCGCCAGCAGCATGTTCTTCCTAGCTGCCATCTCATTTCGTCCTCCGAGATGAGGCCTGGTTAAATATTCTGCCACTGGTTTACTAGGAAATTCGGTTTCACAGACATAAGCAAAGTCTCGAGCCAAGTGAACGGCTTCACCTAGAATAATCGGTAGCAGGCTTAGGATGGCTGCAGTCACCGCCAGCTAGTGTCCTATCCCTTTCTGGCACCAGTCACTTTGCATGCTAACATGAAATCAAATACAGGGCCAACAAGTCGGCTGGCAGGCAGAACTTCCCAGGTACTTCCACCCCAGGAATACTAGGGTGCAGATCACACCACGTGAGCAAAAAAAGTCCCGACACTTGCAGCTGTACAGCCAGCCCTCCATATGCATGGCTTCCAAATCTAGCCAAGCTCAGATGAAATATTCGGGGGAGGGGGGAACAGATGGTGGCATCTGTACTTAACACGTGTTTTTTCTTACGCTTCCCAAAGCAATACAATTAAAGAACTATGTACACATCATTGACATTTTATTACGCATTTTCAGGATAATCTAGAGATGCGTTAAAGTATATGGGAGGATGTGTGTACGTTATATGCAAACTGCACCATTTAATATAAGGGATTTGAGCATCCCTCAGATTTTGGGGACCAAGGAAGGTCCTGGAACCAATCCCGAACCCCCCCATGGATACCAAGGGACAGTTTACCAGAAAAATGTTTACCAGTCCGCAGCCCAGCAAACAGACATACTCACGCTTTCCCTTGATAATAAATGGTTAACATTTGGGGGAAGCCAGATCCTTTAAGGGAGATGACCATGTTTGACAAAGCCAACTGGTCACTTCTCTCTAAAACTGACAAAAGTCCTTGACATCTTACTTTTACTTTCTTTAAAGTGCCCTATTCGTGAAGGGGGCAGATCTCTAAACCAAAGTGAGGGGAGTGCTCCCTTTTGGAAATAAAGGTAGGGGGCTCCAGCTACCAACTTGGAAGACCCTCCCCTTGTCCAAGATATTCAGGGAGCAGAGGAAGACCATAGGAGTCACCTCCCACCAGAGAGGTACCTCGCCCTGGCTCCAGGGTGCAAGCCAGGAAAGATTTTCAAAAACCCAGATAGCGAGGGGGCCCTGATTTACTTTACTGAGTCAGCATTGGAGAGCCATTGTTCGGGAACACAAACTTATTCAAGCACCCCTGCCTGGCTAGCAAGAAAACCCAGAATCCAAGACTCTCCATGCGGGACAGCTGTTCTCTGACCTCCCCAGACCCTTGTAAAAAGGTAAAGCAGGGACTCTGCCAAGTCCCTGAGCACCGCAGTCACACTGTGAGACCAGGGACAGAAAGTCTTTAAAAGATGGCACTGCTACCAGGAACACGCTTCTGTCTGGCTTCCCCAGCACAAAGCTGCTCAGGGGTCAACTCTTTTGTACGCAGTAACAACGTGCTTATTTTGTTTTCAAAAAAGTATTTTACTTTTCCCTCAAGCCCCCCCCCACCCCTTTTTTTGAGTCAGAGTTTCACTCTGTCACCCAGGCTGGAGTGCAGTGGCTTGCTCACGGCTACCCCAACATTGACCTGCTGGGCTCAGGCCATCCTTCAGCCTCAGTCTTCCAAGTAACCTGAACTACAGGTGCACCACACCTGGCTAATTTTTTGATTTTTTGATGTACTGTTAGAGACGAGGTCTCACCAAGTTGCCCAGGCTAGCCTGGTCTCGAACCCCTGGGCTGAGGCAATCCTCTTGACTCAGCCTCCCAAAGTGCTGGGACTACAGGCTTGAGCCACCGCACCCAGCCTCAAGACCCTTTTAAAGGTTGTGCTGTGTTCTTGGCTACTTTCCAGGTTGGGGGAAGGGTCCCCCATTCAAAGAAGCTGAAATGCCATGTCCTACTATCTCAGGACTGGAGAGGGGCTCCTGCATGGGCCAGGGGCTCCAGGCCTTTTGTCTTTGGATGGGAGAAAGGGAGAAAGAATCGTGAATTGGGCCAGTCCCATTGTATCAATTGGGAGAAAGGGAGAAAGAATGTGAATTGGGCCAGTCTCGTTGTATCAAGGGGTTCTCCTTCACTGACCGCAATCTCAGTAACCCACAGCTAGGAAAACCCAGAAAGTTACTTCTTTGTCTACCAATGAGTAACAAGCTTTTAGTGTTGCTTTTTTTTTTTTAAATCGGAGCCTCACTCTGTTGCCCAGGCTGGAGTGTAGTGGCACACTCACGCTCATAGCCACTAAAGCCTCGACCTACTGGGCTCAGGCAATCCTTTAGCTCAGCCTCCCGAGTAGCTGAGACTACAGGTGCACACCACCATTCTCGGCTTATTTTTTGATTTATTGTAGAGACGAGGTCTCACCAAGTTGCCCAGGCGGGTCTCAAACCCTAGGCTCAGGCAATCCTCTCACCGCTGTCTCTCAAAATTCTGGGATTACAGGCCTGAGCCACTGTGCCTGGCAAAAACAGTTTCCTTTTAACATTGATTCTCTGGGGAATCCTGGACAGCCAGATATTTAAATGTTATTATTGTGATTCACTGCAATAAACTCGGGACACTCCAAATTGCTTTCATCTCTGTTTGTGACTGAGGAGTTTTAAGAGTTGTTTTCTGGCTTTTCAGAAAGTATTAAAGACAGCACAAATTAAAAACACCAAAAAAAAAACGAAAACAGAACCGCACTGACCTTCTACTAAGGATGTCAGGAGAGTCACGTGAGCGGCTTTCCGTCTCCCGGCAGGAAGATTCAGCCCAATCTTGTCCAGCTTCTCTCGCAAGGACCGACCACCATTTTTCGACTTGGCTCTGAGTAAAAGTAAAATTGACTCTGGCTACTCTCAGGAAACCACACTTTAAAAATTCTGAATTCCTGAAGTGCTGCTGTCAACTTCGAAATCCATCAAAAAAACCATCTGCATCACATGGACCATAATCAAAAGTGAAACGGAGGTCCTGTTTAATTAATTCATCCCCATCAACTTCAAAATCAGAAAAATTCTAGCATCACCAACTTCAAAAAAAAATTAAATCACAGAACACTGCAAGTCGTACTGGACCAAATAACTCTCACTTGTTCAAACTACAGTGGTCCCACAGAAGCTCCCTGGGGGGACAAAACTCATGGTTCTCCCCTTCCCTCAATACAGATGCCACCGCTTCATACAGAGAATCAAATTCTAACCAAATGATAATTTGTTAGCTATGTTTTAGCACTTCCTTCTACACCTGACACTTTGTAAAAGAGACAATGTACTAAAACCTCTTGGGGCCAATTAGAATTCAGCGTTAGGTGAAAGTTATATAAATGTTAAAAAAAAAAATACCTCCCAGCCCTGATACTTTCCCTTTCAACCACCCAACCACCAGGCCCAGACCACCTCCCCCAAGTACCTCCTGAGAACACCTCCCAGTAATGAGGCATTTAAGCACTCAGGCGGGGACAATCGCCTCTGGACTTCAGCCACTGTCACTTTATACTTAGACGTGGAGCTGAGGAGAGACAGTCTTCCAGGGACGGAGCAGAAGACCTCGGTGGGATTCATCACGGCTCCCTCCAGTTCCTTCTGACAGGGGAGGCTCAGGGGGTTCTTGGTCATGGAAATAGGACCTGAGAATGCAGACCAGAACTGGCAGTCAGAGTTGCCTCCAAGCAAGAGACCCCCCCCCACTTGGAAGCCACTAACCAAAGCTGAAAGTGCTCGTTAGACAAATGATGTTGCAGGCCAGGGGCCGGGAGACTACAAATCGCAAGCAGACTATTTTTAAAAAGCCACATTCTTCAGAGATAAATCGAATCTGAAATTCACAAGTTAACACCTCGGGAAGTTAATCAGTCTAGATCCCAGGCTTGGAGCAGTTTTTCATCTTCTAGCCACTGCTTAAATCTAATTACATTTGTTTTTAGAAGACTGCTTCAATACTAAATTAATGGTAAGTTTTTTTTTCTCACTCAAACAACCAAAAAAATCAGATGCTTTTGCCAAAACCCTTCAGTGTAACTGATCACAATATATCTAATAGTGCAAACTAACCTATTCTAAGTGTACTGGAAATTTTAGTTTATTCTCCAAGCTTTTCTTCCACACCCATTTTCCCCTCAATCCCTAACCTACTTAAAACACTTCCAGTAACAGACCGCAGCTACCTTTAATTTGGGCCTATAGTACTTCAGACTGGTGGCAAGCCTGTCAGTGTATAATTTAATTTCATGAGCCACTCACTGACCAAGTAATCCAATTTTCTAAATCTCCTTCTCCTCCCTCATCCTATAAACTCCCACCTCTCCAGACCCCAACAGCTCTGTTCCTTAGGGCTCTGTTCCGCTTCCTTGGTAGGTCAAACTGTTACAAAACTTTTCATGCAGGTGAGAATGGACCCTTTCTGTATGTTTGAAATCAAAAAATCACCACCCCTTGTCGTCAACAACGGTCACAGAACCAGCCACTCAACGGAATTGTGTGCGTGTAGTTTTTTCAAACTAAATCAGTGTTAACTCCTCAAACACTGTGAAACAACCTCTGCAATTCAAGGAGTAACATTTCCCCGAGGAAAAAACCAGGCAGTAAGTAACAACTCGGGAGATTCAGAGAGGGCGCTTAAGATTCCACCCAGGGCATCGTCGGGTGGAAAATAAATCCTCTCTCCTCCCCCCGTAACCTAGCTTCCTTGGCAAATCGGCTCCTTCTGCTACAATTGACCCACGCGGGCCAAACACCCCCACCTCGCCCGTGAGGGAATGCTTCCAAGGCCAGGTTGTGTGAGCCCAGGGGAAGAGCCTCTCGCTCCACTTACCTTTGCGAATAACCGTCTGATCTTGCAGCAGCAGGTGCTGGTTGTCCACATTCTGGGGGAGAAACGACAAAATCTCCTTTAAGCTCGGGGGAGCCTGGCGGGGCCCAGGGCGGGGATGGAAGGCCGCAGCGCAATCGGGTCCGGAGGGAGCCGCGGCGGGGCTCACCTGCACCTCCTCCATCGAGTGGGCCATGTCGTGAAGCCCCAGGTTCTCGGCCAGGCCCGCGGCATCCAGGCCGTGCGCGTGGGGCAGCAGCAGGTCGGAACGGCGGTAGGCGTCCCTGCGGGCGCCCACCGCCCCCGCCTCCAGCCCGGAGAGGTGAGGCAGCAGGCCGGCCGGGCGCCCGTGGTGCGAGGGCAGGCC